>NW_017673541.1:126485-130282 GCF_001879085.1 Nicotiana attenuata
ACTCCATGAGAAGCATTTTTTGAAAACCGTCTGACCGAACCATGCTTCAAAGGTTGCCTACATATCCTTGGCTATAAAGGAATCAGGTCAGTGTAGTTCTGGAAGGTTTGGTAGCTGGGACTACCAGGAGCTGTGATTTCACTGCTGTTGCTGCTGCTACTGCTTGCTGACCTCCTTATTACACCAAAAGGAAAATCAAAGCTAAGCTAACTATGCCTATCAACTATGAGTTACAAGATTCCTATCTATAATTCTCTTGAAACTTGATCTTGAGTCTTAGCTGATTTTGCTGTGGACCCTGATCTGAATCTTGATGCTCGTAAGTTGTAGGTGTTTGGTCCTTTCTGCAGCATCGGGTCAAAACGAGATCAGCGGAGCTTGTGACTTCAATCAGATTTTGAGCAATCTGCACCCTTGTTTGCTTCACATTTGAGTTCATTTCTTTTGTTCTTTTCTTCTTTTCTTTATTCTGGATTGAGACTCATTCCATCGGTCATCTCGCACCCTATGTCTTGAGGTCAACCTGCTTAAGATACCAAAACAAACAAATGAACGAAATTTTCTGCCCCAGTTTTCACTAGAAAAATTTCGTGAGTTAGTTGTGACACATGTCTAAGCGAATTGGGAATGTGTAAAGGGATCCTCGGTTTTTGTTCCGGGATTTGGAAAGAAAAAGCTCCACGGTTTTTGTGTCAGGAGATCCTCGGTTTTTGTTCCGGGATTTGGAAAGAAAAAGCTCCACGGTTTTTGTGCCGGGAGATCCTCGGTTTTTGTTCCGGGATTTTGGAAAGAAAAAGCTCCACGGTTTTTGTCCCGGGAGATCCTCGGTTTTTGTTCCGGGATTTGAAAAGAAAAAGCTCCACGGTTTTTGTGCCGGGAGATCCTCGGTTTTTGTTCCGGGATTTGAAAAGAAAAAGCTCCACGGTTTTTGTGCCGGGAGATCCTCGGTTTTTGTTCCGGGATTTGAAAAGAAAAAGCTCCACGGTTTTTGTGCCGGGAGATCCTCGGTTTTTGTTCCGGGATGTTGAGAAGAAAAAGCTCCACGGTTTTTGTGCCGGGAGATCCTCGGTTTTTGTTCCGGGATTTGAAAAGAAAAAGCTCCACGGTTTTTGTGCCGGGAGATCCTCGGTTTTTGTTCCGGGATTTGAAAAGAAAAAGCTCCACGGTTTTTGTGCCGGGAGATCCTTTTTTTTTGTTCCGGGATATTTAAGGAATGGGATCCTATGCTATCATGATTTGTTTTTCTTTTTGGGATTTTTATTTTAACTTCTTTTCTTCTTTCTTCTATCTTTTGTTTTTCCTTTTTCATGTTTTTCCCTTTATTTTGCAAACACATGAAAGAAACTGGAGAAGGAAAACTTCCTTTTTGGTCGTTCTCCTGCTGCAAAGCTGTTTTTGCGCTTGCGCATTTCATTTCTTTTCGGATTGCACCTGCTTCTTGCCAGGTTGCTTTGAATTAAACCTGTTTTCATCAAAGAACAATTGGTTAGTTTGAAACGGTGGTTGGTTTTGTGGCCTTGATCCTATTGACTGCTTGGTCCCGGCCCCATTTCCGTTGAGAACTTTGCTGCTTGTTTGCCTTTGAGGGTGAGTCTCTTTTCAAACCGACTGGGTTTAGCCTCCGGGATTTCATTATGAATTGCCCGTGTGGGCTCTGACCTTGTCACTTTATTCTGCCCTTGGGACTTTTGCCTTTGACTTCCTTTCTTTTCCAATGTTTTTTGCTTCAAAAGCATCAATCACTATGGTCAGTCGAGATTGGCCTGACGCACTCACTGAGGCTGGGTATTTCTTCGACTCTGACCAGGTGAATCCCTGTGAAACCGGTCCTGCCACCTTTTCTTTGTACTAGTTACGGAATCAGAGATAAACCGAAAGGGATTCGAAAAAAAGTATGCAAAAGGCAAGCATATGATTTTAAAGAGAAGCATCCCTTTCGGGGAAAAGAAGGACTTATCTGGGGTGTGCATGCTGGCTTCAAATGAACATGGCATGCTTCTTGGACTGATGCCCGACCCACACAAACTTTCCGGCTTCTCGTGAATCCATTAATCAGTATTTCAAAACCAGGGAACCTTGCCAAGACTCCTTTAGTGGCGAGATGTCTTCTTTTCGACCGACAGCGCCCTTTGCGGGTTTTCGCTAATCGACCTCTCTCATTTCTCTTCTCACCGTTGCCCGATAGTGCTCTTTTGCGAGTTTTCACTAAGCAGACTCTCTCATTTTTAGTTTCTCTACTCACCATCGCCTTATGGTGCCCGAAGGTTTTCACCGATAAGACTCTCTCATTTTATTTCTCTCAACTTGCATTGTGTCAGATTACAACAACAATGTTTTCCACTTCCCTGCCTTTGCCAATTGATCGGAAGGACTTGGATAAGGTTTCGGGGTAAAAAGGATTTTGGGCAGAACTACAACTTTGGAACCATTTCGGCGGACTCATGGCCGAACCATTATATCATCTGCCCCAGTTTCACTTTTGGGGAAATTGGGATTTTTGTTTTGGTGTGACTGAACCCCAGAGAGAGGCTGCCTACGTACCCTTTCGGGATCAAGTCAAACGTAGTTCAGGCAACTTTTGTTTTTGGTTGTTTTTGTTTTTGTTTTTGTTTTTCTTTTTCCTTTCATCATATTTTCTTTTTTTTTTTTTTTTCATATATATATATATATATATATTTTTTTTTTCTCTCTCTTTTTTTTTCGTACTTCCGGGTTCCAAAGAGGATAGCCAAAGGAGAGTAACCGGCTCAAATGGGTTTACGAAGGGTTGATAGTGTTTAGATAGCGAGAAGAAAAGCCTTCGTCATCTCAATTGCACAAAAGCCATCGCCGAATGAGGATTAGACGTAGTACCTTTTTACCGCATCTGCGTTGACTGCTGTCTCAGGATCATTCCCTTCGATGTCTCCCAGATACAGTGCTCCTCTTGGCAAAATTTTCCGGATGATGTATGGACCCTTCCAATTAGGGGCAAACTTCCCCTTTGCTTCCTGATGATGAGGGAGAATGCGTCTGAGTACCAGCTGTCCCACTTCAAAATTCCTGGGACGCACTTTCTTATTATAGGCACGGGCCATTCTTTGTTGGTACAGCTGTCCGTGACAAACCGCGGCCATCCGTTTTTCATCGATTAATGACAATTGCTCTAGTCGGGTTTTAACCCATTCACTGTCCTCAATCTCCGCCTCAACGATTATCCGGAGTGAAGGAATTTCCACTTCTGCAGGTATGACTGCTTCGGTACCGTAAACTAACAAGTACGGTGTTGCTCCAATTGATGTACGTACTGTGGTGCGATACCCAAGTAATGCGAAGGGTAACTTTTCATGCCATTGCCGGGAGCTTTGAATCATCTTTCTCAAAATCTTCTTGATGTTCTTATTTGCTGCCTCGACAGCACCATTGGCTTTTGGCCGATAGGGAGTTGAGTTTCTATGCGTTATCTTGAATTGTTCACATACCTCCTCCATCAGGCGACTGTTCAAGTTAGCTGCATTGTCTGTAATAATAATTGCAGGAATGCCAAAGCGGCAAATGAGGTTGGAGTGCACAAAGTCTACCACGGCTTTCTTGGTGACTGACTTGAGGGTGATGGCTTCAACCCATTTTGTGAAATAGTCGATTGCTACCAGTATGAACCTATGCCCATTCGAAGCTTTCGGCTCGATCGGCCCAATGACATCCATGCCCCAAGCGCAAACGGCCAAGGTGCTGACATCGGATGGAGTTCTGTCGGAGGTGCATGAATCAAGTCGTCGTGCACCTGGCATTGATGACATTTCCGAACAAAACTGAAA
>NW_017673542.1:0-15377 GCF_001879085.1 Nicotiana attenuata
ATATGCAACAATATCTTTCTTCATCCTACGCCACCAATAATGCTGCCGCAAGTCCTGATACATCTTCGTGGCGCCCGGGTGAATAGAATACCGCGAACTATGGGCCTCCGCTAAGATCAACTCTCGAATCCCATCGACATTGGGCACACAAACTCGCCCCTGCAATCTCAAAACACCATCATCATCTAAGGTCACCTTCGTGGCACCTCCACGCTGCACCGTGTCTCTCAGGACACACAAATGGGGATCATCAAACTGCCGATCACGGATACGCTCCAATAATGAAGAACGAGCGACCGTGCAAGCTAACACTCTGCTAGGCTCAGAAATGTCCAACCTCAAAAATCGATTGGCCAGGGCCTGAATATCCAAAGCAAGCGGTCTCTGGCTGACCGGAACATAAGCAAGACTACCCATGCTGGCGGACTTCCTACTCAATGCATCGGCCACCACATTGGCTCTCCCCGGGTGATACAAAATAGTAACATCATAATCCTTCAATAGCTCCAACCACCTCCTCTGCCTCAAGTTCAACTCCTTCTGCTTGAACAAGTACTGCAGACTCTTGTGATCAGTGTACACCTCACACGTCACACCATATAGGTAATGCCTCCAAATCTTTAAAGCATGAACAATGGCTGCTAACTCGAGATCATGAACCGGATAATTCTTCTCGTGGATCTTCAATTGCCTCGAAGCATAAGCAATGACTTTGCCATCCTGCATCAATACCGCACCAAGCCCAATACGGGAAGCATCACAATAGACTGTATAAGGCCCCGAGCCTGCAGACAGAACCAATATCGGTGTCGTAGTCAGAGCTGTCTTGAGCTTCTGAAAGCTCGCCTCACACTCATCCGACTATCTGAACTGGGCACCCTTCTGGGTTAATCTGGTCATCGGGGCTGCTATGGATGAAAACCCCTCCACGAATCGACGGTAATAACCTGCTAACCCCAAGAAACTCCGAACCTCTGTAGCTGATGCTGGTCGAGGCCAGTTCTTGACTGCCTCAATCTTCTTCGGGTCCACCTGAATACCCTATGCTGATACAACATGACCAGAAATGCAACCGAACTCAACCAGAACTTGCACTTCGAGAACTTAGCATACAACTGACTATCCTTCAGAGTCTGAAGAACTACTCTGAGGTGCTGCTCGTGCTCCTCCCGGCTGCGGGAGTACACCAGAATATCATCAATAAAGACTATCACGAACATGTCCAAATATGGCATGAACACTCGGTTCATCAACTCCATGAATGCTGTTGGGGCATTGGTCAACCCAAACGACATGACCAGGAACTCATAATGCCCGTACCGAGTGTGGAATGCTGTCTTAGGGACATCGGATGCCCTAATCCTCAGCTGATGGTAGCCAGATCTCAAGTCTATATTTGAAAACACCTTTGCACCCTGAAGCTGGTCAAACAAATCATCAATCCTCGACAATGGATACTTGTTCTTTATCGTCACCTTGTTCAATTGCCGGTAATCAATGCACATCCTCATCGATCCATCCTTTTTCTTCACAA
This sequence comes from Nicotiana attenuata, assembly GCF_001879085.1. Taxonomy (NCBI): domain Eukaryota; kingdom Viridiplantae; phylum Streptophyta; class Magnoliopsida; order Solanales; family Solanaceae; genus Nicotiana; species Nicotiana attenuata. The sequence goes on from NW_017673542.1 coordinate 1,535, forward strand.
ATAACACTGGCGCACCCCAAGGAGAAACACTAGGCCTGATAAAACCCTTCTCTAGCAAATCTTGCAACTGATCCTTTAACTCCTTCAACTCTGGCGGGGCCATGCAATACGGCGGAATAGAAATGGGTTGCGTGCCTAGGGCCAGATCAATACAGAAATCAATATCCCTGTCGGGCGGCATACCTGGCAGGTCTGAAGGGAAAACCTCGGGGAACTCCCGAACAATAGGAACAGAATCAATAGAAGGAACCTCTGTGCTGGAATCGCGAACATACGCCAGATAAGCTAGACACCCCTTCTCGACCATGCGTCGAGCCTTCACATATGAGATAACACTGCAGGTGGCATGACCTGGGGTCCCTCTCCACTCCAATCGGGGTAAATCTGGCAAAGCCAAGGTCACGGTCTTGGCGTGACAATCCAAGATGGCATAATACGGAGACAACCAATCCATCCCTAATATAACGTTGAAATCCACCATGTCTAAGAGCAATAAATCAACATGGGTCTCAAGACCCTCAAACACTACCACACAAGAACGATGAACTCGGTCGACCACTATAGAATCACCCACCGGTGTAGATACATAGACAGGAACACCCAAGGCATCACTAGGCATAGTCAGGTAGGGTGCAAAATAGGACGATACATATGAATACGTAGACCCAGGGTCAAATAGCAGTGAAGCATCCCTATCACAGACCAGAATAGTACCTGAAATAACTACATTTGAAGACTCGGCCTTTGGCCTGGCTGGAAGAGCATAACACCGGGGCTGGGCCCCACCTCCCTGAACCATATCTCTAGGACGATCGGCTGCTGGCTGGCCTCTACCTCTGGCGGTCCGAGCTCTACCTCTATGATCTCTACCTCCACCTCTATGGCCTCTACCCCCGCCTCTAGCTGGCTGGGCGGCCTGTGGATCACCTGATGCCTGAATCATAGGACGAGGACCCTGCTGCTGAGAGCTGTCAGAAGCTCGAGGGCAATATCTGGCAATATGTCTCGTGTCGCCACACGTGTAACAAGCCCTCGGCTGCTGAGAATAACGGAGTGGTGGGGCGCTGATAGGTTCTGATGATGAACTGAAAAGCTGCTGGTCAGAAGACTGCGGCTAAGAGCCACGACCACCTGAAGTACCATGTGAGACCTGTAGGGCTGACTGAAAGGGCCTCGGAGGATGGCCTCTACCATAAGAATCCCCACCTCCAGACGAGGTACCACTGAATCTACCTGCATGACGGGGTCTCTTGTCTGACCCATGACCACCTCCCCGTGCAAGAGCCATCTCAAATCTACGGGCCGCATTGGCCGCCTCTTGAAAAGAAATCTCACTACCAGCTCCCATAGCCATCTGGAGACGGATCGGCTGAATCAATCCATCAATAAACCTCCGCACCCTCTCTCTCTCGGTGGGGAGTATAACAACAGCATAGCGTGCCAGATCAATGAACCGAGTCTCATACTGTGTGACTGTCATAGAGCCCTGCTGGAGGCGCTCGAACTGCTTGCGAAGGGCCTCTCGCTGAGTAACTGGGAGAAACTTCTCCAAAAACAACTCTGCAAACTGGTCCCAAGTCAATGATGGCGACCCTGCTGGTCTGGATAAACAATAGTCCCTCCACCAAGTCTTGGCGGATCCTGCCAGTCGAAAGGTGATGAAGTTGACCCCATTGGTCTCCACAATACCCATAGTCCGGAGAATCTCATGGCAGCTGAATAAGAAGTCCTGGGGGTCCTCTGTAGGAGCACCGCTGAAGGTGGTGGTGAAGAGCTTGGAGAACCTATCAAGCCTCCATAAAGCATCTAAGGACATAGTCGCTCCATCGCCGGTCTGAGTCACAATACCCGGCAGAACTGCCACAGCTGGCTGAACCACTGGAACCTGTGCCTGGGGAGCTACCTGCTCTAGAGTACGCGTAGCAGGAGTCTGAACTCCTCCTCCATCCTGAGAAGTGGCTGGTGCTACTGGAAGCAAACCCGATCTAGTGACGCTCTCCACAAAGCCTACCAATCTGACCAGAGCGTCCTGAAGAACTGGGGTGGCTATGAACCCCTATGGGACCTGAGCTGGGCCCACCGGAGCTGCTGGGCTGGAACCCCCTCATCATAATCAACATGAGGCTCCACCTCTGGGAGTGCCGCTCGGGGCTGAGTTCTGCCCCTGCCTCAGCCTCTGGCGCGGCCTCGGCCTCTGCCCCTCGCAGGAGCTGCTGCTGGGGGCTCGGGCTGCTGCGCGGTAGAAGAGGAAGCACGTGTTCTCGCCATCTGCGAAAGAACAGATTAGAAGGACAATCAGTATTTGAGAAACAGAATCGCACGACAGGAAAGAACAAAAGTGAAACTTTTCCTAACTCAGTAGCCTCTTGGGGATAAATACAGACGTCTCCGTACCGATCCCTCAGACTCTACTAAGTTTGCCCATGAGTAGCGAGACCTATGTAACCTAGAGCTCTGATACCAACTTGTCACGATCCGGATTTCCACCATCGGGAGTCGTGATGGCGCCTACTAACGGAGCTAGGCCAGCCAAACTTTAAACATTCTTTGACAATTTCTCAACAATATAAATATACAAAAACAATTAAATAAAAGTGGAAGACTTTAAGTTTATATAACTGAAAACGAAATGCGGAAGTTTAAAACAAATCTCTACCCAGAGTCTGATGTCACTAGCTCACGAACTACTAAAGAGTGCTACAATCAAAGTCTGAATAAGAATACAGTACTGTCTGATCCGATACAAGGGAAAATCAAACGAAAGACAGAGATAAGAGAGACTCCGGGCCATGCGGACGCCAGCAAGGCTACCTCGGGAATCTCCGGACTGAAGTAAGCTCCCAACGCTCCTACTGCTGAGGTCCAAAAGCTGCTCCGGTACCGTAATCTGTGCAAAAAGCACAGAAGTGTAGCATCAGCACAACCGACCCCATGTGCTGGTAAGTGCCTGGCCTAACCCCGGCGAAGTAGTGACGAGGCTCGACAGGACCTACCAAAAACAACCTGTGCAGATATATATATGCAAAGACAACGGAAATAACAACAGAGAACATCAACTAAAAAGGGGAAGGGGGCATGCTCGGGGAAAATATAGTGAATACAGGTCAACGGATATAACGACGAAACTACCTCAATACCATAGCTCATATATAAGTGGTCGGCGCGCCACACGATCCCATTTCTTAATTAATAAGTGGACGGCGTGCCACACGATCTCATTTCATAATATATAAGTGGTCGGCGTGCCACCCGATCCCATTTCATAATATATAAGTGGTCGGCATGCCACACGATCCCATTTCATAATATATAAGTGGTCGGCGTGCCACACGATCCCATTTCATAGTGAATAATACATATAATCTTTCTAAAGGAGGCCCCATTAGGGGGAATTCAACAACATAACGATTTAACCTGGCAAGGGTACAACTAACAGCCCAAATATCCCGGCAAGGGAGCGACAACAATAATAGACTACGTGTCCCGGCAAGGGAAAAGTCACAACACTCTCTCTTTTAATCACTTCTTTCTCAATTATCAAATTCTAGTTCGAGACAACGATCCAATAATATACAATCGCAATTCCTCCTCAACCCTTCACATTATAGGAAACTTAGCAATTAGACAAGAAAGAATGTTTCACAAAGTCCGGTTCAAACACATTTAAGACCCACAGTCATGCTAGACTCCGGCGTATAGATAACCATCACCATGCCTATACACCGTACTCTTCATTTAGCAATTAGCAAATAATATCCTAATCCTAATCCCTCTAACCAAAGTTAGAACAAACACTTACCTCGGTCCAAGAATAGCAATCAACTCTCCAATATCGCCTTTCCTCTACAATCCGACTCCGAAACAACGATATCTAGGCATAGTCAATTCAATAATATCAATAAAGACTCGAAAACAAAATCCCATAGCCTAAAAAGTGAAGTCCCTAGCATTCTTCCAAAAATACCAAAATTCGATACTGGTCCCACATGGTCCAAACACGAGGCTCGAACCAAAACTCAATCACCCATAACTCCACGAGTTCAAAGATATAATTTATTTTAAGATTCGACCCCAAATTGAGGTTGAATCACCCAAAATTCTCAAAACCCTAACTCTACCCAAAACCCCTAATTTCTACTTTGATTTCATGATTTAGGGCTAGGAATTTAGTAATTAATAGAGAAAATTGAAGAAAACAAGTTGAACAATGCTTACCCAAGAAATTTTGATGAAAGAGAGCTTCAATGGACGCCTTAGTGCTTGGAGAAGAAAGGAGTTCGTGTATTTTTATTAAAATCCCGAGCTACTGTTCTGTTTTTAACTTAAAAATTCGCTGGGCAAAATTGCCCTTCGCGTTCGCGGGAGAGGGGCCGCGTTCGCGAAGGGTAAACTGGGTAAGCTATCGCGATCGCGTGGAGACAGACGCGAACGCGTAGAAGGAAATTGCTGGGGTCCAGGAACTGTTATACGCGAACGCGGTCAAGTGTCCGCGAACGCGAAGAAGAAAAAGGGCTAAGCCCTCAGGGTCAGATGACTCTACGCGAACGCGAGGCGAGGGATGCGAACGCGATGAAGTAGAAGGCTAAAGCAACGCGAACGCGGAAGAGACCACGCGAACGCGTAGAAGAAAACACCTGCAACAGCTGAAACCAAAAACCCGCTACATTTCCTAAGTGTAAAAACACCCCGAACCACCTCCAATTCACTCCCGAGCCCTCGGGGCTCCTAACCCATCACATACACTAACTCAATAACATCCTACGAACTTATTCGAGCGATCAAATCGCCAAAATAACATCAAAAATCATTGAATCAAGCCTCAAGATCATCATTTTTATTTCAAACTTCATAACTTCAAATTTTAGATATTTAGGTCCGAAACACGTCAAATGACGTCTGATTTCGACCAAACTTTACAGAAAGCGCTTAACTCATATTTAAGACTTGTACCTGGCGTCGGAACCAAAATATGAGCCCGATACCATAGTCTTTTAATCAATTTTCATTTCCATTTTCCTTAATAATTTCAGAAAAACAATTTCACAGAAAAATTCATTGCTCGGGCTCTCGACCTCAGAATTCGACTCCGTGCATATGCCTGAGTCTCACATTTTTCTGCGGACCCTCCGGGACCGTCAAATCACGGGTCCGGGTCCGTTTACCCAAAATGTTGACCAAAGTCAACTTTAATCATAATAATATCAAAATTCATAAATTTTTACACAGAATTCATATTTAAGCTTTCCGGCTACGCGCTCGGACTGCGCACGTAAATTGAGGCAAGTAAAAATGAGGTTTTCAAGGCCTCGGAAGCACGGAATGAAAGAGAAAACAGGTGATGACCCTTTGGGTCGTCACAGTTAGCTAATATGTACCGCCCATCTGACTAATAATTATATTGGTAGATATTGGACAAATGATATATACATGTTAAATAATATGCTGAGAATGATAGAAAAATATTGCAAGTTAAAAGAGGTGCAGATAAATATGTACAAGAGGGAAAAAATCTTCTCTAAAAGTTATAGAGAAGTAAACATACAATTAAAAGTTGAAGAGAAAGTGATTCAACAATTGAAAGGTTGAAGAGAAAGTACTCTACAACAATAATTAATGGTTGAAGAGAAAATATTTCAATAATTTAAGGTTGATGATAAGTGCATCAACAATTGAAAGTTGAAGAGAAGTATTACAAATCAAAAAAAAAAAAATTAAAGGTTTCAAAGAAGTATCCCAACATTTGAAGGTTGAAGAGAAAAATCGAAAGTTTATAAGAAGCGCATCAACAATAGGATGTTGGAGAAAGGTGATCCTACACAACAAAAAAAAAAAAAAAAAAAATTAAATTGAGAATTGGAGAGATGTACTCCAACAATTGAAGGTTGTAAACAATTGCATTAACAAAATTGAAAGTTGGTGAGAAGTGTGTCAACACATGGAAGATTGGAGAAAACTGCTCCAATTAAATAAAAGGCGTATACAAATTTTTATTATGAGACAACGTTGAAAAACTAATTTAAAATTGTATTAGAAAATCAAAGTTGTATAGGATTTAGTGTTTACAAGTTTTTTTAGTTCATATTTAATTAGCATTTGTAGTCAAATTAATACATGAATAGATTTTTCTGTTCTAGTTAAAATAGATCTTTTACTATTATATATAAGGGTATTTGCTAGCTTATTTTAAGTGTGAAGATATGTGAAAAATTATAAAGATTATTCGGGGATTTATACTAAGATACTTTCCTTCAAAATATATCACCCTTAAAAATAAAAAATAAAAACATTAAACTTGAGATAGAAGGTAATATTTTAGAACTCCACATTCCACAACCCCAAGCTAACTCAACGGATCTTTACATAAATAGGAGTCATCATTATAGGAATCAAAGTGTTTTATAATGTTGCAGTTCATGATAGATCAAGGAAGCTGTAAAATGTGATTAAGAATATGTATTTACAAATCACAGGCATCGGAATGTATAATAATGTTGTAGTTAATAATGGATCAAGAAAGGCAGGTAATCACTGAAGGAATTTTTCATACTTGGGTAAGGTTCTGTCCAAGCAGATTATAGCCGACAAAGCTAGGAAAAAATAATAAGAGCCAACATGTCACTTATTTCATAGTGTCTTTCTGCATAAGCTGCTTACTCTCTTCAAGCATCAACATCAAAATTCAAAAATAAAACTATGATTGAAGAGATGAATAACTTTCAGGCAGTCAAGATACATCAAGTAGAAAAGCACCAGGTTGTAAATTAATTGCTGAAGGTACTATCTCTGTGATACTCTAAATTCTGATTTTATCCAGTATTATAGTTTACTGTTGATGCCTTTCTACTAGAAGTTTATAGTTCAGACTATTTCATCCATATAGAAGTTCATTCTTCATCTATCGTTACCGGTGAAATTCCTTTTCTGCATTGCTGGTAGGTTCAAACACTCAATACTATTGAGTATTTGATTATGGTATAACATTAAATCTTACTGGCAAGGTGGACTATTAGCATATTCTAAGAAGATGCACTTCATGTTGCAATGAGTGATTATTGGATAATGGAAAGAAGAATTACTAGCATGTTTCTCTCTAACAAAAAAAAAGAATTACTAGCATGTTACATGATAAAGAATTACTAGCATGTTACATGATAACTGCTTCAATTCAAATTAAATACTAGCAATCAATACAAAAATATTTAAAAACCATCCCAAAACCTGGTGTCACAAGTGCATGAGCATCTACTGATAAGGAGATGAAATACAATACAACATCCGTCCGGAATACAGTGGACAGAAAGAAAATACAATTTACTGGAAGGGACTTTACTAGCTGCGGGCCACCTCGAATAATGCAACTCACCTAGTCCCCGAATCATCCGTGCTGCTATGCCCAGTGGGCTGCTAGAGATAAATATACTTGTGCAACAAAAATGCACAGAAGTGTAGTATGAGTACGTAAACAACGTGTACTCAATGAGTATCCCGTCTAATCTCGAAGAAGTAGAGACGAGAAGGTCAACTTCGACACTTACTAGAGGTCAATTGACAATATACTAAAAATGTGAGGAAATCATGGATTTATACAGCAGTGCTAATTCACGAAGCCAGAAAACAGATAAACACCTTCAACAAATAATAGAGGATTTTCAAGATTTACTTTTCATTATCTTATCAATTTATATAAAGCCATGAAAGTCAATATGAATATTTAAAGTTCTCAGGCAACAATATATATATCATGCGCAAATCACGCCGAGGTCGACGGCCCGCTCCAACAGAAAGGTAAACTGTGCACTGCCGAGGGTCGAACGGCGCGAACCATAGATGCATCTATTTAATCTGCCGAGGCGATCGGCCCGTTCCATAAATAAACACATACCCTGCTCGTGAATCATGCATGCGACGCAGGTACACATAGAGATACATGCTCAATCAGTCAATTAAGAACTTGTCGGGAATATTTACCCAAATAAAACAATTTCTCTTTTAACAATTCAGGAAAAAAAATGATGTTTAATCTCCTTTTAAATTCATTTACTAATCCAAGGTGATTCAAGCAATTCAAGCTATCAATGGGTTCATAAGTAATCCAAGTATAACATGCTTTTGGGCCCTAACTACCCGGACAATAGCATAATAGTAGCTACGCACGGACTCTCGTCACTTCGTGCGTACGTAGCCCCCGCAAATAGGAGCACATAATCAATTATTCCACCTATGGGGACAATTCCCTCTTACAAGGTTAGAAAGGAGACTCACATCGCTCCGAAGACTCATAATCCGCATTCTACATTCTTCCGAAGGCTTGAACCGACGCACATTGCACCAAAACTAGCCAATTAACGACAAACTAATGAGAACATACTCAAATACTCGTTAACAATTCAAATTATACAAATTCCCAACTCCGCTTAGTGAAATGACCAAAATGCCCTCGGGCCCACGTGCCCGGAATCCGAAAACTTTCGAAGATAAAGCTTACCCATGACTTTACTAGCTCAAATATACAATTTACTCCTAATTCCATGCTCAAATTCGTGGCTAAATTCCAATTTATAAATTTCTAGGTCTTCTTCTAATAACACCAATTTCCCCACAATTTTCATGCCTAAATCCATGATATAATCTTGTATTTAACTTGGAAATGAGTAGGAGTAACTTACCTTGACATAGATGACGAAATCCCTCTTTGAAGCTCTCCAAAAATCGCCAAATGAAGTGAAGTAAATGGGTGAAATGAACAAAATCCGACTTTAAAACAACCCCTCTGCCACTAGCGATTTTCGCACCTGCGGTGCATTTTCCGCTTCGGCGGATGTCGCTTTTGCGACTTTTGGCCGCTTCTGCGGCTTCCTTGGGCCTGGCCCCTTCCGCTTCTGCGATATCACTTGGGCAGATGCGGTCCCGTTTCTGCGGAACCTTGACCGCATCTGTGGTCCACGAACCTTCGAACAATTCCGCTTCCGCGGCTCCCTCTACCGCTTCTGCGGGGCCGCTTCTGCGGCCCATTTCCGTAGAAGCGGAAATACCAGCAATCAGCAAACCTCAGCCTTCCCAAAAATCCATTTTCGATCCGTTAACCACCCGGAATCCAACCGAGGCCCCCGGGACCCCAACCAATCACTCCCACCAGTCCCAAAACACACTACGAACTTGCTCGAGGCCTCAAATCACATCAAACAATACGAAAATCACGGATTACATCCCAATTCAATCTTTATGAACTTTGAACTTTCCAACTTCTATTTCCGATGTTTAAACCTATCAAATCACGTCCGATTGACCTCAAATTTTGCACGCAAGTCATATTTGACATTACGGACCTACTGAAACTTCCGGAATCGGATTCCGACACCGATATTAAAAAGTCAACCTCCGGTCAAACTTCTCAAAAACCTTCAAATTTCTATCCTTAGCCAAATGGCTCCAAAATATCCTACGGACCTCCGAATTCACTTCCGATCGCGCCCCCAACTTCAGAATCACCATACGGAGCTATTCACAGTCTCGGAATCCCAAATGGACATCGATAACACTGAAATGCACTTCAAGCCAAACTTATGAAATCTCTTCTAAAATGCTAACTCCCACAATAGGTGCCGAAACACTCCTGGGTTATCCAAAACCCGAACCGGGCATACGCCCAAGTCCGAAATCATCTTACGAACCTGCTGGAACCTTCGGATCCTGATTCCGAGGTCATTTACTTAATAATCCAATCTTAGTTCATTCTTTCAACTTTAAGCTTCTGAAATGAGAATTCTCTTCCTAAATCAACTCTTCCCGGAACTTAATTCCGACCACGCGTACGAGTCATAATACCTGAAATGAAGTTGTTCATGGCCTCCGACTGCTGAACGAAGCGCTAGGACTCAAAACGACCGGTCGGGTCGTTACATTCTCTCCCACTTAAACAATCGTTCGTCCTCGAACGTGCTGAGAACTATGCTGGAGTAGTCTGAAATCACTATTTAACACCTCATATTCCTTCCCGTGCCACCATAACTCAGTTGAGCACATTAGCTCGATCAATTCTGAAGATATTCTCTTTTATTCAAGCAGATACGCCTTAAAGCCCAATTCCAACATCCGAAATTCTATGCCCAACCTGTTTCCAACATACGAACACTGTATCAACCACCACACGCTGTACCCAAACATGATTGCATAACTTTGCTGAATTCACACTTCTCATTATTTTACTCACCGGATCACGATAACATGTTCCGTTCAACTTAATTGAAATTCCATGAATCTGGTGCTCCCATTGCACCCCATAACATACACAGGTCTTACTCCAACTCCTACAATACCGCCACAACGGAAGAGATGTGAAGAAATTCATTATCAACTACCGAGTCAACCAATCATTGAGTCTATACTCCCGACAAGTAACAGTACCATATTCTGAACCCAATAGCGATCTTTGCTCCTTAATATACTCTATATAGTCGAATTGCACTGATTCTGAATCCAATGGTCTCATCTCACTTAATACGAACTGCTCAGGCAATAAGCCACCCCGGACATAATCGAAAGTCTCATATAATGCCACAATGTGCCAATAGGCCCCCAATTCAAACGCGATACAAAAGGGAAACGAACTCTGGAAGGAATTACCTAACTCCCGCACTAATACGAACTTTCCTTAGAAAATAGGAAGCAAGACATACAAAAATAGCATATAGAAGACTATACTCAACATCGCACTGTTGCGGCGCGCAACCCGATCCAAATAACATACCCATGGCGGCGTGCCACACGATCTACACATAGATCTCACATAGGGATATGCACATCGAGCTAGATTTCTCATTACAACAAAATACCGAATGTCAGTCATGAACACACTAAGTGCATAATAACATCCCTGAGTGAACATATAGCGCTATAAGCTACAAAACTCAAGCACAACTGAGGTGCGATATACAAACTGAATCTCCAGAGCCATCTTGCTCATAACACATCATTTCTGCATGGACCTTCAACACATAAGAATTTTCTCAAGCCGTCTCGCAACTCACACGGCGCAAAGCATCACTACATGAAATGTATCTGCCAATGAAATAAAACCTTGACTACTCTCACATAAGGAGCGCAACACTGAAATAAACCCCACTGGCCTGACATAGGGCCCAAATTCACATTTACACCCATCCACCGACCTCAAATCGATCCTGATCATATCAAACTAAGCCAATAACCCTTCAAAGGCCCATACTAATTTTTCCTCTTCTCATAACACACAAGGACAACCATCATAACCGGAGCGAACCTCCACAGTCCATAACCCAATAAACAGAGTGCCCTCCAGGCATAAATTCTCAATTTAATGATATTACCACAATCCTCATACTTGGTCTAGATCTTAAATCAGTCAAGTGACTACATGCCATATTTATGAAACCTTCCTGTGGGACACTCCCCCACAATCTACCATAACAATTTACTGGTCTTACCTCCAACCCACCGACCGCACTAACGCTGAAAAGCGATCAAGAATCATTAACCATGATACAAGCCCTCTTTACAAAACACCAATCTCAAGTGACGCTGAAGACAATGCCGACTCACTTTAAACACCAAACCTCCTTTCCTGCTCATCCGAGCCCGTGACATCCTTACCAGCACCAAGCTGCAGCCTTGATCCTCACTTCGAATTTCTATGCTACTCACTGCACCCAATGTGCCAACATACGATAGAACACGATTTTTAACACTAACATCTTAACACTTCATCCTATAAGAACCTTCTACTTAACTCACTTCTGGAGTACCATAGCAGCACAGAGGCGAATTTATCATAACCGTAAAATATGCAAATCTCTAAGTACTGGTATAAGCCACCATAGCCCCTTCCGGAATCTGCTTCCACACAACAGGCCATAACAATAGAAGGCCTCTGAATAACATCAATTGCGGCGGCTGACAAGCCTGATACGTACCGTCACAAATCACTTACATAACTCGATCACGCTGCAGAAACTAACTGCCAACACCAATATGCCAAATTCAACTATGGCCAATCAACTACCTTCTTCCAATTTATCCTTGATTGCCTTGAAGATATTACTGATTTCTTCCAGCACGTCACATACTCCCCCTACACTCACCCTGAGCGACCTCGAATCACGAGACCATGCTGTCTCAAATCCCACGAACCATTTCATATCTCTCAATTGCTACATCTCAAGTTAGAATATCACAGATCATTCTGAGTCTCCATCCGTAAGCTGCTGCAAAAGATTGATTCTCAACTGCACCTATAGGCTCGAAATCATTAAGCACCATACTCTACCTCTTTTTGAACCCATTAGGACCGCTACTGAGAGCCACCCGCTCTAACTCGATCCCGAATATAATCAACTCCATAAATCTCATAACTCATGAATAGCCTCTCGACGAGGCGCCCGGCTGAATCACTTCCTTTGAAACCTGCATTTATACAAGGCATAAATCCTGAATCCTTCCCCAAGTCTGAACACGAGCCAATAAGGCCAACCATAACATGCATTTCAAAAATTCACTAGCTCGAGTTACTACTTATGGCCTTTCTCGTAGCTGAGGTAACCCCTCAATATGATAATAACTAGAAACTTAGCAAGTAGTTAACCATGCAACTCAATCATAGGCGGTGGGACTCTCCCACTTAGCTTGAAGCCATTATTTCACAAATCCGGAACTCACTCGTCCTTTTTATCTCTTATTGACATAACCTTGCCCAACCAACCGCCAAAATTCTCGAGATCTCTCTGCAAAACCCCCTTCGTATACTCTAAATCATCCACCACATTCGCACGATCAATTCTTTCGCTACCTACCCGATAAGATTCTTCGTAGAAGCCTCGCCAACCACGCGACTGCTAATCTGCTCACTTGGCTAACCCATCTATAGAAGGCTCTCCCCGGCATCTTCCAACACTGCTGCACAAGGTACAATTACTACGACATCAATGACCCTTCTTGAGTCTGAGCTCACACTCCAGTTGCACAGGTCCATTTACCCCTTATGGACATCGTTGAAATATGCGACAACATCCTCCCAATTTCAAAGCCATGCTACATCCTTCTTCCTTTAAGCAGCTCCTTTCCGTTATATTAAACCTCCGGCCGCGCAAGAACCCCTACTTCAAATTGGATCCATAGACCCCAATCACCAATCACTAATATTATCAAATCACTCCAAACTCTACTTAAGGTACGTGGTCATCCCACTGCAAAACCCATATGCAACTCCGCCACTCTCCCACTTTGGCGGAACTCATCCCCTTAATTGACTACTCGGACTTTGCTTCATATACCTGGCCCTTTAGCAATTTAAAACTCCGCCTAACACATCTCACGGGCCTTTCTCATCTTTTGCTGCTCAGTTGCTGCCTTAATAAAAATTTATCTTCATCGAACTTGAACCCTCAATTTGCTGCTAACTCGAAACCTTTCCGAAGGTCATCTTTCTCGAACCGTCAACATTAGAAATACTGATTCAACTCTGAACCACCGCATCCTGCGATATCTGATAGTTGTACCTCCGATCCTATTTCACAATACCTTGCCTCAATGGCGAATTGTAGAAAATCATAACACCGACAAGCTTAATACGCCCAATTAGGACAACAGCTCCCCGATATAGAAGAAAAATCAACCACGTTTGCAATTGCCAAGTCTCATTACTTCCACCAGTCCACATATGACCCTCCTTAGTTCGATTGCCTTTCCCCCTGCCTGGAATAAAATATTGAATCTCTTGATTATGCACTGAGTAAACCTCCCTTGAAATCATTCACTGCCCTGACACGTGGGCAACACCCTACCATCATATTACTACTGCAGAATAGTCATT
>NW_017673542.1:15402-113251 GCF_001879085.1 Nicotiana attenuata
AAGGATTTTCAAGATTTACTCTTTATTATCTTTTCAATTTATATCAAGCCACGACGGGCAAATTTCATGTTTAAAAAATTCTCAAGCGACAAATAACATGCGCAAATCACACCGAGGCGACGGCCCGATCCAACAGAAATGTAAACTGTGCACTGCCGAGGGTCGAACGGCACGAACCATAGATGCATCTATTTAATCTGCTGAGGCGTTCGGCCCGTTCCATAAATAAACACATACCCTGCTCGCGAATCATGCATGCGACGCAGGTACACATAGAGATACATGCTCAATCAGTCAATTAAGAACTTGTCGGGAATATTTACCCAAATAAAACAATTTCTCTTTTTAACAATTCAGCAAAAAAAATGATGTTTAATCTCCTTTTAAATTCATTTACTAATCCAAGGTGATTCAAGCAATTCAAGCTATCAATGGGTTCATAAGTAATCCAAGTATAACATGCTTTTGGGCCCTAACTACCCGGACAATAGCATAATAGTAGCTACGCACGGACTCTCGTCAATCCGTGCGTAGCCCCCGCAAATAGGACCACATAATCAATTATTCCACCTATGGGGACAATTCCCTCTTACAAGGTTAGAAAGGAGACTCACCTCGCTCCGAAGACTCATAATCCGCATTCTACATTCTTCCGAAGGCTTGAACCGACGCACATTGCACCAAAACTAGCCAATTAACGACAAACTAATGAGAACATACTCAAATACTCGTTAACAATTCAAATTATACAAATTCCCAACTCCACTTAGTGAAATGACCAAAATGCCCTCGGGCCCACGTGCCCGGAATCCGAAATTGTTCGAAGATAAAGCTTACCCATGACTTTACTAGCTCAAATATAGAATTTACTCCTAATTCCATGCTCAAATTCGTGGCTAAATTCCAATTTATAAATTTCTAGGTCTTCTTCTAAAAACACCAATTTCCCCGCTATTTTCATGCCTAAATCCATGATATAATCTTGTATTTAACTTGGAAATGAGTAGGAGTAACTTACCTTGACATAGATGACGAAATCCCTCTTTGAAGCTCTCCAAAAATCGCCAAATGAAGTGAAGAAAATGGGTGAAATGAACAAAATCCGACTTTAAAACAACCCCTCTGCCACCAGCGATTTTCGCACCTGCGGTGCATTTTCCGCTTCTGCGGATGTCGCTTTTACGACTTTTGGCTGCTTTTGCGGCTTCCTTGGGCCTGGCCCCTTCCGCTTCTGCGATATCACTTCCGCAGATGCGGTCCCACTTCTGCGGAACCTTGACCGCATCTGCGGTGCACAAACCTTCGAACAATTCCGCTTCCGCGGCTCCCTCTACCGCTTCTGCGGGGCCGCTTCTGCGGTCCCATTTCCGCAGAAGCGGAAATACCAGCAATCAGCAAACCTCAGCCTTCCCAAAAATCCATTTTCGATCCGTTAACCACCAGGAATCCACCCGAGGCCCCCCGGGACCCCAACCAATCACACCCACTAGTCCCAAAACACATTATGAACTTGCTCGAGGCCTCAAATCACATCAAACGACACGAAAATTACGGATTACACCCCAATTCAATCTTTATGAACTTTGAACTTTCCAACTTCTATTTCCGATGTTTAAACATATCAAATCACGTCCGATTGACCTCAAATTTTGTACGCAAGTCATATTTGACATTACAGACCTACTGAAACTTCCGAAATCGGATTCCGACCCCGATATCAAAAAGTCAACCTCCGGTCAAACTTCTCAAAAACCTTCAAATTTCTATCCTTAGCCAAATGGCTCCAAAATGTCCTACGGACCTCCGAATTCACTTCCCATCGTGCCCCCAACTCCAGAATCACCATACGGAGCTATTCACAGTCTCGGAATCCCAAACGGACCTCGATAACACTAAAATGCACTTCAATCCAAACTTATGAAATCTCTTCTAAAATGCTAACTCCCACAATAGGTGCCGAAACACTCCCGGGTTATCCAAAACCCGAACCGGGCATACGCCCAAGTTCGAAATCATCATACGAACCTGCTGGAACCTTCGGATCCTGATTCCGAGGTCATTTACTTAAAAATCCAATCTTAGTTCATTCTTTCAACTTTAAGCTTCTGAAATGAGAATTCTCTTCCTAAATCAACTCTGAACTTCCCGGAACTTAATTCCGACCACGCGTACGAGTCATAATACCTGAAATGAAGTGGTTCATGGCCTCCGACTGCTGAACGGAGCGCTAGGACTCAAAACGACCGGTCGGGTTCGTCCTTGAACGTGCTGAGAACTATGCTGGAGTAGTCTGAAATCACTGTTTAACACCTCATGTTCCTTCCTGTGCCACCATAACTCAGTTGAGCACATTAGCTCGATCAATTCTGAAGATATTCTCTTTTATTCAAGCAGATACGCCTTAAAGCCCAATTCCAACATCCGGAATTCTATGCCCGACCTGATCCAACATACGAACACTGTGTCAACCACCACACGCTGTACCCAAACATGATTGCATAACTTTGCTGAATTCACACCTCTCATCATTTTACTCACCGGATCACGATAACATGTTCCGTTCAACTTAATTGATATTCCACGAATCTGGTGCTCCCATTGCACCCCATAACATGCACAGGTCTTACTCCAACTCCTACAATACTGCCACAATGGAAGAGATGTGAAGAAATTCATTATCAACTGCCGAGTCAACCAATCATTGAGTCTATACTCCCGACAGGTAACATTACCATATTCTGAACCCAATAGCGATCTTTGCTCCTTAATATACTCTATATAGTCCGATTACACTTATTCTGAATCCAATGGTCTCATCTCACTTAATACGAACTGCTCAGGCAATAAGCCACCCCGGACATAATCGAAAGTCTCATATGATGCCACAATGTGCCAATAGGCCCCCAATTCAAACGCGATACAAAAGGAAAACGAACTCTGGAAGGAATTACCTAACTCCCGCACTAATACGGACTTTCCTTAGAAAATAGGAAGCAAGACTTACAAAAATAGCATATAGAAGACTATACTCAACATCGCACTGTTGCGGCGCGCAACCCGATCCAAATAACATACCCATGGCAACGTGCCACCCGATCCACACATAGATCTCACATAGGGAGATGCACATCGAGCTAGATTGCTCATTACAACAAAATACTGAATGTCAGTCACGAACACACTAAGTGCATAATAACATCCCTGAGTGAACATATAGCGCTATAAGCTACAAAACTCAAGCACAACTGAGGTCTGATATACAAACTGAATCTCCAGAGCCATCTTGCTCATAACACATCATTTCTGCACGGACCTTCAACACATAAGAATTTTCTCAAGCCGTCTCGCAACTCACACAGTGCAAAGCATCAGTACATGAAATGTATCTGCCAATGAAATAACACCTTGACTACTCTCACATAAGGAGCGCATTACTGAAATAAACACCACTGGCCTAACATAGGGCCCAAATTCACATTTACACCCATCCACCGACCTCAAATCGATCCTGATCATATCAAACTAAGCCAATAACCCTTCAAAGGCCCATACTAATTTTTCCTCTTCTCATAACACACAAGGACAACCATCATAACCGAAGCGAACCTCCACAGTCCATAACCCAATAAACAGAGTGCCCTCCAGGCATAAATTCTCAATTTAATGATATTACCACAATCCTCATACTTGGTCTAGATCTTAAATCAGTCAAGTGACTACGTGCCACATTTATGAAACCTTCCTGTGGGACACTCCCCCACAATCTACCATAATAATTTACTCGGTCTTACCTCCAACCCGCCGACCGTACCAACGCTGAAAAGCGATCAAGAATCATTAACCATGATACAAGCCCTCTTTACAAAACACCAATCTCAGGTGACGCTGAAGACAATGCCGACTCACTTTAAACACCAAAGCTCCTTTCCTGCTCATCCGAGCTCGACATCCTTACCAGCACCAAGCTGCAGCCCTGATCCTCACTTCGAATTTCTATGCTACTCACTGCACCCAATGTGCCAACATACGATAGAACACGATTTTTAACACTAACATCTTAACACTTCATCCTATAAAAACCTTCTACTTAACTCACTTCTGGAGTACCATAGCAGCTCACAGGCGAATTTTTCATAACCGTAGAATATGCAAATCTCTAAGTAGTGGTCTAAGCCACCATAGCCCCTTCCGGAATCTGCTTCCACACAACAGGCCATAACAATAGAAGGCCTCTGAATAACATCAATTGCGGCGGCTGACAAGCCTGATACGTACCGTCACAAATCACTTACATAACTCGATCACGCTGCAGAAACTAACTGCCAACACCAATATGCCAAATTCAACTATGGCCAATCAACTACCTTCTTCCAATTTATCCTTGATTGCCTTGAAAATATTACTGATTTCTTCCAGCACGTAACATACTCCCCCTGCACTCACCCTGAGCGACCTCGAATCACGAGACCATGCTGTGTCAAATCCCATGAACCATTTCATATTTCTCAATTGCTACATTTCAAGTTAGAATATCACAGATCATTCTGAGTCTCCATTCGTAAGCTGCTACAAAAGCTTGGTTCTCAACTGCACCTATAGGCTCGAAATCATTAAGCACCATACTCTACCTCTTTTTGAACCCATTAGGACCGTTACTAAGAGCCACCCGCTCTGACTCGATCCCGAATATAATCAACTCCATAAATCTCATAACTCATGAATAGCCTCTCGACGAGGCGCCCAGCTGAATCACTTCCTTCGAAACCTGCATTTATACAAGGCATAAATCCTCAATCCTTCCCCAAGTCTGAACACGAGCCAATAAGGCCAACCATAACATGCATTTCAACAATTCACTAGCTCGAATTACTACTTATGGCCTTTCTCGTAGCTGAGGTAACCCCTCAATATGATAATAACCAGAAACTTAGCAAGTAGTTAACCATGCAACTCGATCATAGGCGGTGGGACTCTCCCACTTAGCTTGAAGCCATTATTTCACAAATCCAGAACTCACTCGTCCTTTTTATCTCTTATTGACATAACCTTGCCCAACCAACCGCCAAAATTCTCGAGATCTCTCTACAAAACCCCCTTCTTATACTCTAAATCATCCACCACATTCGCACGATCAATTCTTTCGCTACCTACCCGATAAGATTCTTCGTAGAAGCCTCGCCAACCACGCGACTGCTAATCTGCTCACTTGGCTAACCCACCTATAGTAGGCTCTCCCCGGCATCTTCCAACACTGCTGCACAAGGTACAATTACTACGACATCAATGACCCTTCTTGAGTCTGAGCTCACACTCCAGTTGCACAGGTCCATTTACCCCTTATGGACATCGTTGAAATATGCGACAACATCCTCCCAATTTCAAAGCCATGCTACATCCTTCTTCCTTTAAGCAGCTCCTTTCCGTTATATTAAACCTCCGGCCGCGCAAGAACCCCTACTTCAAATTGGATCCATAGACCCCAATCACCAATCACTAATATTATCAAATCACTCCAAACTCTACTTAAGGTACGTGGTCATCCCACTGCAAAACCCATATGCAACTCCGCCACTCTCCCACTTTGGCGGAACTCATCCCCTTAATTGACTACTCGGACTTTGCTTCATATACCTGGCCCTTTAGCAATTTAAAACTCCGCCTAACACATCTCACGGGCCTTTCTCATCTTTTGCTGCTCAGTTGCTGACCTTAATAAAATTTATCTTCATCGAACTTGAACCCTCAATTTGCTGCTAACTCGAAACCTTTCCGAAGGTCATCTTTCTCGAACCGTCAACATTAGAAATACTGATTCAACTCTGAACCACCGCATCCTGCGATATCTGATAGTTGTACCTCCGATCCTATTTCACAATACCTTGCCTCAATGGCGAATTGTAGAAAATCATAACACCGACAAGCTTAATACGCCCAATTAGGACAACAGCTCCCCGATATAGAAGAAAAATCAACCACGTTTGCAATTGCCAAGTCTCATTACTTCCACCAGTCCACATATGACCCTCCTTAGTTCGATTGCCTTTCCCCCTGCCTGGAATAAAATATTGAATCTCTTGATTATGCACTAAGTAAACCTCCCTTGAAATCATTCACTGCCCTGACACGTGGGCAACACCCTACCATCATATTACTACTGCAGAATAGTCATTTATAAGCATCGCAGCAACTTGTGCCTAGCCTCAAAGCCCTCGAAAATACCGCTACTGGGCTGAAATAATAAAATATTCTTCCATAAGGCGACGACAATAATCTGATCAGCTATACCGGGAGAAATATCCTGCATCGCATCTGTAGTACCATTACGGTTCTTTAATTTTCGATTTACATCAAGCGCTTCGCATCGCATAAGATTGAGAGGAAAGAAACAAAGGCATAAGCCTCACATGAAATCGAATTGCACGACCAAGGAATCAAGAAGGGAAGTACTCCTAACAGTCCTGCAGCCTCCCGAGGATAAGTACAGACGTCTCCGTACCGATCCGCGAGACTCTACTAGACTTGCTCATGACTCATCAGACCCTAGGAACCTAGTGCCCTGATACCATGTTGTCACGACCCAAAATCCACTAAGGGTCGTGATGGCGCCGGACACCGCTGTCAGGCAAGCCAACCAAATACTTAATTAAACTCCAATTTTAAAAATTTTGAAAGCCAAGATTTTCCTTTAAATTTCATAAGTAAAAAGATAACAGCTTCAATTCAAATTAAATACTAGCAATCAATGCAAAAATATTTGAAAACCATCCCAGAACCCGGTGTCACAAGTGCATGAGCATCTACTGATAAGGAGATGAAATACAATACAACATCCGTCCGGAATACAGTGGACAGAAAGAAAATATAATTTACTGGAAGGGACTTTACTAGCTGCGGGACACCTCGAATAATGCAACTCACCTAGTCCCCGAATCATCCGTGCTGCTATGCCCAGTGGGCTGCTAGAGATAAATATACTTGTGCAACAAAAATGCACAGAAGTGTAGTATGAGTACGTAAACAACGTGTACTCAATGAGTATCCCGTCTAATCTCGAAGAAGTAGAGACGAGAAGGTCAACTTCGACACTTACTAGAGGTCAATTGACAATATACTAAAAATGTGAGGAAATCATGGATTTATACAGCAGTCCTAATTCACGAAGCCAGAAAACAGATAAACACGTTCAACAAATAATAGAGGATTTTCAAGATTTACTTTTCATTATCTTATCAATTTATATCAATCCATGAAAGGCAATATGAATATTTAAAATTCTCAGGCAACAATACATATATCATGTGCAAATCACGCCGAGGTCGACGGCCCGCTCCAACAGAAAGGTAAACTGTGCACTGCCGAGGGTCGAAGGGCGCGAACCATAGATGCATCTATTTAATCTGCCGAGGCGTTCGGCCCGTTCCATAAATAAACACATACCCTGCTCGTGAATCATGCATGCGACGCAGGTACACATAGAGATACATGCTCAATCAGTCAATTAAGAACTTGTCGGGAATATTTACCCAAATAAAACAATTTCTCTTTTTAACAATTCAGCAAAAAAAATGATGTTTAATCTCCTTTTAAATTCATTTACTAATCCAAGGTGATTCAAGCAATTCAAGCTATTAATGGGTTCATAAGTAATCCAAGTATAACATGCTTTTGGGCCCTAACTACCCGGACAATAGCATAATAGTAGCTACGCACGGACTCTCGTCACTCCGTGCGTACGTAGCCCCCGCAAATAGGAGCACATAATCAATTATTCCACCTATGGGGACAATTCCCTCTTACAAAGTTAGAAAGGAGACTCGCCTCGCTCCGAAGACTCATAATCCGCATTCTACATTCTTCCGAAGGCTTGAACTGACGCACATTGCACCAAAACTAGCCAATTAACGATAAACTAATGAGAACATACTCAAATACTCGTTAACAATTCAAATTATACAAATTCCCAACTCCGCTTAGTGAAATGACCAAAATGCCCTCGGGCCCACGTGCCCGGAATCCGAAAACTTTCGAAGATAAAGCTTACCCATGACTTTACTAGCTCAAATATACAATTTACTCCTAATTCCATGCTCAAATTCGTGGCTAAATTCCAATTTATAAATTTCTAGGTCTTCTTCTAATAACACCAATTTCCCCACAATTTTCATGCCTAAATCCATGATATAATCTTGTATTTAACTTGGAAATGAGTAGGAGTAACTTACCTTGACATAGATGACGAAATCCCTCTTTGAAGCTCTCCAAAAATCGCCAAATGAAGTGAAGTAAATGGGTGAAATGAACAAAATCCGACTTTAAAACAACCCCTCTGCCACCAGCGATTTTCGCACCTGCGGTGCATTTTCCGCTTCTGCAGATGTTGCTTCTGTGACTTTTGGCCGCTTCTGCGGCTTCCTTGGGCCTGGCCCCTTCCGCTTCTGTGATATCACTTCCGCAGATGCAGTCCCGCTTCTGCGTAACCTTGACCACATCTGCGGTCCACGAACCTTCAAAAAATTCCTCTTCCGCGGCTCCCTCTACCGCTTCTGCGGTCCCATTTCCGCAGAAGCAGAAATACCAGCAATCAGCAAACCTCAGCCTTCCCAAAAATCCATTTTCGATCCGTTAACCACCCGGAATCCACCCGAGGCCCCCGAGACCCCAACCAATCACACCCACCAGTCCCAAAACACATTACGAACTTGCTCGAGGCCTCAAATCACATCAAACAACACGAAAATCACGGATTACACCCCAATTCAATCTTTATGAACTTTGAACTTTCCAACTTCTATTTCCGATGTTTAAACCTATCAAATCACGTCCGATTTACCTCAAATTTTGCACGCAAGTCATATTTGACATTATGGACCTATTGAAACTTCCAGAATCGGATTCCGACCCCGATATCAAAAAGTCAACCTCCGGTCAAACATCTATAAAACCTTCAAATTTCTATCCTTAGCCAAATGGCTCCAAAATGTCCTACGGACCTCCGAATTCACTTCCGATCACGCCCCCAACTCCAGAATCACCATACGGAGCTATTCACAGTCTCGGAATCCCAAACGGACATCGATAACACTGAAATGCACTTCAAGCCAAACTTATGAAATCTCTTCTAAAATGCTAACTCCCACAATAGGCCCTGAAACACTCCCGGGTTATCCAAAACCCGAACCGGGCATACGCCCAAGTCCGAAATCATCATACGAACCTGCTGGAACCTTCGGATCCTGATTCCGAGGTCATTTACTTAAAAATCCAATCTTAGTTCATTCTTTCAACTTTAAGCTTCTGAAATGAGAATTCTCTTCCTAAATCAACTCTGAACTTCTTGAAACTTAATTCCGACCACGCGTACGAGTCATAATACCTGAAATGAAGCAGTTCATGGCTTCCGACTGCTGAATGGAGCGCTAGGACTCAAAACGACCGGTCGGGTCGTTATAGGTATCGACTTTTGTATTAGTTGGACCACCAACACAACTTTTGTATTTGTTGTTTTTCTGATTCATGGAAGCAAACTCAAGAATGTAATAGTTCAACTTTGTTCCACAACTAAATGTACGTAGTATGAAACTTATTATGTTAATACTATGCTTGATGATAAAGCTTTCTTTTCTTGGAAAATTCTACTAAATAATTAAAATAAGTATGAAATTATTTTTCTCAGAGTTTTGCATAGCCCGTGCACAGCACGGGCACGGGCCATCTAGTATTTTAGAAGCCAATACAAGTCTTCCTACAAGAAGTGTTTTCGCCATTTTGATGGTAGGCTAGAAATATTAGTTTTTGGCAATATTTCACATATTATTAGCTATACTTTAATTGTGTTTGAGCTAAAATTTAAAAAATTATACTCATTACGTGATTTCTATTGTGTAGCTTGAGATTCCGAGCTAAGACATATTTTTTGAGCTAAGTTTGATAAAATAAAACTTTAAATTCTGAGTAGAAGTTCAAAAAATTAAACTGAATTGATTTTGGGGTTTGATAACTAAACACTCATATAAAAAGTGGAAGAGAAAAACTTCTAGGCTAGAAAATGGCCCATCACGAGATTTTATTAAAATTCCAACCAACAATCGATGCAAAATAGGAGTTTGTGTCGGATCGTTAAATCTAATGTTGATTGTCTTTGAACCTATTTATGATAAATTTCTCCATATCTATGGCGTAGTTCTTCCCTAAGATTTTGACGGATATGGTATTTTAAATGTTATTTATGGATGTAATTCTTGTTTAATTACTTGAATTCGTTAATGGAGATTTGAATTGATTGCGTATTTATTATCAATTTATTTAATCAAAAAAGAAATATTTTGGTGATTATCTTGATAAGAATGGAACTTGGGCCTAACTCAACCCCAAAAGCTAGCTTATGAGGTGAGAATTGCGTAAGACCAAATAAGGAGACCAAGACACCCATTCCCCACCGATGTGGGACACAACTCAACACCCACTCGCACGCCCAGGCCTGCAACTGGAGCGTGGACAATATAAATGAGTGCCCAACATCGGTAACAATAAATTGGGACTGACCTGACTCTGATACCATGATGATCATTTTGATCTTGATCACTATCTCCATCATTGTCTTGGGTTCCTTCATGTGCAATAGGTGCCTTAGCAATAGAAACTGGATCACTATTGTAACGACTTGACCGGTCATTTTGAGCTTTTACACTTTATTCGTCAGTTCCCAGGCATGACTTGCCCCGTGTGGTGTATTATGACTTATGTAAATCGTTGGTTTTGGTGAAGTTTGAGACACTTAGACTCTTTTAGAAAGCCTTAAGTTGGAAAAGTCAACCGGATGTTGACTTATATGTTAGAGGGATCGAATGTGATTTCTGAATGTTCGGTTAGCTTCGGGAGGTGATTTATGACTTAGGAGTGTGATCGGAATAGGTTTTGGAGGTCCGGAGTAGATTTAGGCTTGACTTGGCAAAGTTAAGATTTTGGCGATTTCCGGTTGGTAGCCGAGATTTTGATATATGGGTCAGAATGGAATTCCGAGAGTTTCAGTAGCTTCGTTATGTGATTTGGGGTGTGTGTGCAAAATTTCAGGTCATTCGGACATGGTTTGGTTGGGTTTTTTATCAAAAACGTATTTCGGAAGATTTTTAGAAACTTAGGCCTGAATCCGATGTGTTTTGGGTGATTTGATGTTGATTGAGGTGTTTTGATGATTGGAACAAGTTTGAATAAGGTTTTAGGATGTGTTGGTGCTTTTGGCTGAGGTCCCGGGGGCCTCGCAGTGATTTCGGGTGCTTAACGGAGAACGTTGATGTTGATTGCAGCTTCAGATTTTGCAGTTTCTGGTGTTTTCGCACCTGCGGTTGGTGGACCGCAGGTGCGGTGTCGCATATGCGGGAGAAGAACCGCAGAAGCGGTTTTGGAAGATATGTCTGGAATCGCAGATGCGGTAGAGGGCCCGCACCTGCGGAGCCGCAGATGCGGCAAGTGCATCGCAGATGCGGTTCTGGTCCCTTAAGTGAATTCCGCAGAAGCGGTTGGTTAGACCGCAAATGCGGTACCGCAGAAGCGAATTTGTGACCACAGATGCGGAAAGGCCTGGGTAGACCATATATGTTATTTCATTTCGCGATTATGGGTTATTTCACCATTTGTTGCCTTCGACCTTGGAGCTTTTTGGGCGATTCTGAAGAGAGAAATCAAGAGACATCGTTAAGGTAAGGAATTTTGGACCTAAAAACTCAATTCTATGGTTGTATTTTATGAATTTAGGGCTGTAATTAAAGAAATTAAAGAGCAAAAATGGAGGATTAGGGCTTGAGTTTAAGAGGCCTTTAAATGGGGATTTGAGGGGTCATTTGGACTCCAATTTTAGTATTTTTGATATGTATGAACTCGTGGGGAGACGAGGAATCTATTGATGTGAGAAGTTCTGAGTTTCGAGAAGTGGGCCCGGGGCTCGGGTTTTACT
Organism: Nicotiana attenuata; assembly: GCF_001879085.1. Lineage (NCBI taxonomy): Eukaryota > Viridiplantae > Streptophyta > Magnoliopsida > Solanales > Solanaceae > Nicotiana > Nicotiana attenuata. The sequence continues at coordinate 27,353 of NW_017673542.1, forward strand.
AATTTCGGGATTTGTGCCTTTTATTGATTGTTTTCGCTTGGGCTTTGTTCCCTTAGCATATTTTGATGCCCTCGTTCTAATTTTGGATAGATTCCACGCGCGTGGAGGCCGATTCGAGGGGCAAAGACGTCGTGAGCTAGAGATTTAGCCGGTTCGAGGTGAGTAATGGTTGTAAATGATGTTCTGAGGATTTGAAACCCCGGATTTGCACATCGTAGTGCTATATGGAGGTGAGGCGCACGCTTGATGACGAGCGTGGGGTCGTGCACTATTGGGGACTATGACTTGATCCGCCCCGATTGATGATTTTACCGCGTATTTGACTGAAATCTATTTGTTATCATCATTATTTGAGCTGAATGCCAACTATTTGAACCCTTCGGGGATCTTTGTTGATATTTCCTCACTGTTTTGACTTTATACTTGAACTCAGTCATGTTATTTTCCACTGTTTTTAAAACTCAGCCATGTTCACTCAGTTTTTAATACTAAAATGATATTAAATGATGTTTTGGGCTGAGAAACAATATTTTACTATTGCCCGAGAGGCTTATGTGATTTTTGACTAAGTAAAGCCGAGGGCCTGTGTTGTGAGGATATCATTTGGGTCCGGCTACATGCCGCAGCGGTGATATACTGATACTGATTTGAGGCCGAGGGCATGAGATATGTACGCCACGAGGTGGCTTGATTGATATGAGGCCGGGGGCCTAGATTTGATGCCATGAGATGGCTTGTTATTGCGCTTGGGCCGTAAGGGGCCCCTCCAGGAGTATTCACACCCCCAGTGAGCGCGGGTACCCATTGTGATGTGAAATATAGCCTGAGGGGCTGGTATGGTTCTATGTGATTGCCCGAGGGGCTGGTATTGTTCTATGTGATTGCCCGAGGGGCTGGTACCGTTCTGAGATATTGCTCGAGGGGCGAATTTGTTGACATTGTGCCCGAGGGGCGAACCTTATGTGCTTATCTTTCTTATTTGCCTGTCATTTACCTGTTTAACTGTGTATTTGTGCCCGAGGGGCGGATTTCTGTGCTTATATGCACTAGTTGTTCTGCATTTATCTGCGTAACTGTTGAATAAGTCTTTTCCGAAGAAGTTTAAACTGAGCTAAGATGTTTTAAGGGATTTTACAGCTTCATTGCTTTCTACTGGCTTTTGAAACTACTTCTATACAGCATGTTGATGCTCTTTTTCGTGATTTCTTACCATTCAGACTTTAGTTATGATTATTACTCACTGAGTTGGCAGTACTCATTTTACTCCCTACACCTTGTGTGCAGATTCAGGTATTTTTCTGAGCTTAGTGGCAGTTGTCATTGGAGTTAGCAAGGTAGCTGCCTGGCAATCGCGGCTCTGCTTTCTCCCTCTTTATTCCTCCTTATGTATTATTGCGATTTTTTCGACCATTTCGGTTTTGCTGTGACTAGACAATTGTAGTAGATGCTCATGACTAGTGACACCCCGGTATCGGGCTGAGTTGGGTTGTTTTCTGTGAATTATTTTGTATTGTCATTGTTACTTCTGAGTTTATATCATGTTTTAGACGTAATGCTTATTGTTTAATTGCTTAAAAATTGGATTGGAAAGGTGTCGGCTGGCCTTGTCTTCACGAGAGGTGCCATCACGACCGGGTCCGGGTTTAGGGTCGTGACAAGTTGGTATCAGAGCCTAGGTTACATAGGTCTCACGAGTCATGAGCAGGTTTAGTAGAGTCTTGCGGATCGGTAGGGAGACGTCTGTATTTATCCTCGAGAGGCTGCAGAACCTTTAGGAAAATTCCATATTCTTGAAATTCTTATCGTGCGTCCTTGATTCAACTTGAAATATAACTCTTTGAACTCCTTCCACGCATTCGTATGCGCGAGCGAGCGTTCAGTATCAGATGTCCATCAATGGCTTGTGATTCCTTGATTGAGGGGAGAGATGTGATCTCTATGTGCTGATGTTGGGCTAGTCTGGAGGACTCGAGGCCGGATTTTTGCCTATAGTTTGAGCACCGAGGTGCTAATGGTGTGAGCACGTGTTTCTGGATCTATGTGTTCTGTTGTGTCCCTATTAAGGGAAGTAATGACTAGATAGCTACGTGATGAGGGTGATGTGACTGCGAGATGTGTTCATATGAATCGAATTAGACGAGAAGGGTCTGCTTTGGGGCAGCAAGAACTATTTGGTGTTTGATTTCCATCGTGATTAGATGTGTAGCCCCGAGTTATGGGTGTGTAAAGAATCTTTTCATGTTCCTAATCAGGAGTGAAGTAAATTTCATGTTGCGGTATGAGTTCAGACTCAAGAAGATTAAGTGACTGCGTAATGTTTATGACGGTGGAAGGTATGCGGAAAGGTTAGTTCGAGGCGAATCAGGTGGGTTATCTCCTGCGGAGTGGTCGGAAGGTTGTGCGGTCTTTATGTTGTCTGTTAGAAGATCTCATTTGCAAGTGGAAGATATGTGCTGTAATTTAAATTGGGTCGCTTAAGAGAGTGGGATTCAACTATTACGAGGGTGAATGCGAGATTTACATAAGATTTAGAGTACTGATGGTTTGTGTTTCACGAGCTTAATCTCACTATGGTATTATGGCAGCAGTAGAGTATATGCGTTATGAGGTATTGTGTGTGTGCTTTGATCTATGGCTTCGAGCCAAGTGGGGGAGTCTGCTATTGCTTAGTTGATTGCACGGTTATGTGCTATGTTGGTTCCAATTTGAGGCGTACTAGTGAATCAGTTATGGCTTACGGAGATTGAGACCGAGGATGTCTCGAGTAAAGGAAAATTTTGACAAAGGTTATGTCATGCTTCATAGGTGTATGAGAATCATGGAATATCTTGAGTTGTTGTTGGTAATGGATGTTCGGTGCATAGAGCAAGAAGTGGCTTGGTCGTTCTAGGATGAGGTTACATTCTGCGGTGTCAGTGTGCTAATGAGGCATGGGTTGTTCTGTTCGTTTCATCAGGCTAATTACAGTTTGAATAGAGTGAATGACTCTTGAGAATGGTTCTAATGTGTTCAAGATTCTACATATAACAATTGGGTATTTTAAGGTTGTATATATGATTAGAAACTGAGTTTTCATTGGAAGATGTCAAGACTTGTGATATTTTCTATATAAATTATGGGATTCTATGTATTAGTATCAAGAAGGCAAAGGTAACGGATTTAGATTCGCAGGAAGTCTCTTCAAAGTAAAGTATTTTGATCGTGGCGCTCTTGAGAATACCTGAGAAAGTATTCAGTGGCTTATGAGCCTTAGATGGTGTGGCTTCAGTGGCTTATGAGCCTTAGATGGTGTGGCTTTATGCTTGGGTCTCGTGTGGTAAGTCTGGGTTTAGGAATTGTGATGTTATGGCACGAAGGTGTATCAAGTTGAAGGTAAATCAGAAGGGAGCTCGGATGGATGGAATAGCTTGGTAGTAGGCCAGCTCGGTGTGGTAAGGATATGATTAGTTCCTTGAGTGTTTTCGAGGTAAAGAGTTTCTACAGGTATTTTGCGGCATTGCTCTTAGGTTTTGATGGCTTGCATAGCTTGGACGAGTTAGGAGGATTCAATCCTGGCAGGTCTGGTTTGCGCAAAGGGAACTCGGAGAGTTCTTGATGGTTTCTACCTCGGTTGGAGATGTATATTTTCTATGGGCAAGAGGAGCATGGGATGTGTAGTGATTTTCTTCTAGATGGGATTAATGGGAAGTTCTTGACTAGTTGAGTACGTAGATGTTTGTGGCTCGGAAGTGAGATGAAGTCCTCATGTTATCCTAGGGTGGTATGGCATATGCGGTATGTTGTGGAGGATTGAGACTTGCGTGTGTAGGGTTACGGTTTAGTTCTGAACGGGAAGTCATAAGACTCTTAGGCAGCGGGCAGCTTCAGATAAATAGAAATGAACTTCAGATGATTAGGGAAATGATCTTCAGATGATTAAGGAAATGGTATTGCTAATTGGGGTGATTTGATGAGGGTATATGTTTCAGAAAAAGGAAATGTGATTAAGTTGATGGTACTTCGGTAGTATTGTGGCACTTTCTTGTTGGATCGACTGCTGATATTCGAGTTTGCTTGGTGGCACAGAAGAATTATAGTAGTACCTCTCATGGATGATTGGGTATTAGAGGTGTGTTGTATACTCAAACGGTGGAATTGGGATCGGATATGGTGATACACTGATACTGATTTGAGGCCGAGGGCCTGAGATATGTATGCCACGAGGTGGCTTGATTGATATGAGGCCGAGGGCCTAGATTTGATGCCACGAGATGGCTTGTTATTGCGCCCTCCAGGACTCTGCACACCCCCAGTGAGCGCGGGTACCCATTGTGATGTGAGATATAGCCCGAGGGGCTGGTATGGTTCTATGTGATTGTCCGAGGGGCTGGTATTGTTCTATGTGATTGCCCGAGGGGCTGGTACCGTTCTGAGATGTTGCCCGAGGGGCAGATTTGTTGACATTGTGCCCGAGGGGCGAACCTTATGTGCTTATCTTTCTTATTTGCCTGTCATTTACCTGTTTAACTGTGTATTTGTGCCCGAGGGGCGGATTTCTGTGCTTATCTGCCCTAGTTGTTCTGCATTTATTTGCGTAACTGTTGAAAAAGTCTTTTTCGAAGAAGTTTAAACTGAGCTAAGATGTTTTAAGGGATTTTACAGCTTCATTGCTTTCTACTGGCTTTTGAAACTACTTCTATACAGCATGTTGATGCTCTTTTTCGTGATTTCTTACCATTCAAACTTTAGTTATGATTATTACTCACTGAGTTGGCAGTACTCATTTTACTCCCTGCGCCTTGTGTGCAGATTCAGGTATTTTTCTGAGCTTGGTGGCAGTTGTCATTGGAGTTAGCAAGGTAGCTGCCTGGCGATCGCGGCTCTGCTTTCTCCCTCTTTATTCCTCCTTATGTATTATTGCGATTTTTCCGACCATTTAGGTTTTGCTGTGACTAGACAATAGTAGTAGATGCTCATGACTAGTGACACCCCAGTATCGGGCTGAGTTGGGTTGTTTTCCGCGAATTGTTTTGTATTGTCATTGTTACTTCTGAGTTTATATCATATTTTAGACGTAATGCTTATTGTTTAATTGCCTAAAAACTTGATTTGAAAGGTGACGGCCGGCCTTGTCTTCACGAGAGGCGCCATCACGATCGGGCCCGGGTTTAGGGTCGTGTCAACTATCAACTAAGCTCTCATTACTCTGAGAATCTATCTTCTCAGGTTTGTCAATAGTTTCAATAGTCTGATCTTCAAAAAAATATTGCATCACGACTTTTAATAAGTTTATTGTCAACGGGATCGTAAAAACGATACCCAAACTCATCTTGACCATAACTGATAAAGATGCACTGCTTAGTTTTGACATCCAGTTTCGATCTCTCATCTTTAGGAACATGCACACAAGCTTTACACCCAAAAACTCTCAGGTGATCATAAGAAACATCTTTGGCAAACCAAACTCTGTCTGGGACATCACCATCTAAAGCAACAGCAGGAGACAAATTGATAACATAGGCAACAGTGTTAAGTGCTTCTGCCCAAAATTTATTTGGAATTTTAGCTTCTGAAAGCAAGCATCTAACTCTCTCAACTAGAGTTCTATTCATCCTCTCTGCCAAACCATTCAATTGAGGCGTCTTGGGTGGAGTTTTTTGATGACGAATTCCCTATTCCTTGCAATAGTTATCAAAGGAACCATAATATTCACCACCGTTATCAGTGCGAATACATTTTAATTTCTTCCCCGTCTGTCTTTCAACTAAGGACTGAAATTCCTTAAACACGCCAAGCTCTTGATCTTTTGATTTCAAAGGATACACCGAGAGCTTACGAGAATGATCATCAATGAATGTCACAAAGTAAAGTGCACCACCTTTTGACTGTACTTTAAAAGGACCACACAAATTAGAGTGTACTAGCTCCAATAAATCGGGCTTTCTTGAGGGAGGATGGCTATGAAAGGAAACCCTTTTCCATTTGCAAGCTAAACAATAGATACACCTTTTCAGCTTTGCATGTTTCACTCCAGAAAGCAAACTTTTCTTAGCCAAACACGTAATCCCCCTCTCGCTCATATGACTCAATCTTTTGTGCCACAATTCTGATAAAGTGTCACTTTCCACCAGATTTGTGGAGTCATTAAGAATAGAGCCCTGTGTCACATATAAATGACCATACTTGACTCCTCGATCCACTACTAACGAGCCCTTGGTGAGCTTCCATTGGCCATTAAAAAGGGTATTATGGTAACCTTCATCGTGTAATCTTCCTGCGAAGATCAAATTGAAAGGACAGTTTGGAGCATGCTTGATATCTTGAAGAACTAATGTTGAACCATTATTAGTTTTCAAACAAACTGTGCCAACACCAAACACCTTAACTTCACTAGCATTGCCCATCTTTAACACTCCTCAATCAACAGGAGTATAAGATGAGAAAAAATCTTTTCTTGGTGTGACATGTGAGGTAGCTCCAGAATCTACTATCCAGCTCGTCTCATGGGATACCAAATTGATGACGTTTTCATCATAAGCAAAAAGAATGTCATCTCGAACAATAGCAGCAACATTGTTCTCGTTATTTTCAGCTTTCTTTCCTTCTCTAATGTCTTGATTCAACTTGCGGCAAAACCTTTTGATGTGTCCTTTCTTGCCACAATGGTTGCATGTAATATTATAGTATTTGGACCTTGACTTCTACTTTTACCTCTATTCCTTGAGCCTCTTGTTCTATCTCTCCCGGGTATTGTGTAACCAAGATATCTACTTGTGAGGTCGAACCCTGAGATTTTCTCCTTACTTCCTCGTTCAACATACCACCCTTGGCATATTCCATGGTCACCTTACCTCCAGGAGCTAAATTTGTCAAAGAAACACGAAGAGTTTCCCAAGAGTCTGGCAGAGTATTAAGAAGCCAAAGTCCTTGTATCTCATCATCAAAATTAACTCCCATTCCAGACAGCTGATCAAGGACGCCCTGAAAATCATTTATGTGATCAAGGATAGGGTTGCCTTCCTTGTATTTAAAGGTCATCAATTGCTTTAGCAGGAACAACTTGTTGTTCCAAAATTTTGAAGCATAAAGAATCTCTAGCTTTCCCCACAATGATCTCGCATGTGTCTCGTTCACAATATGGTTGCGAACATTATCTTCAACTCATTGTTGTATATATCCACATACTTGTTGGTGCTCGAAATCCCAATCTTCATCAGATATACTCTCGGGTTTATGAGCTGCAAAAACGGGTAGATGCATCTTCTTCACGAACAACAAATCTTTCATCTTGCTTCTCCAAACATTATAATTTCTCCCATTTAAACATACCATCTTGCTCATATTCACCTCCATTCTGTAACAACCCGGATAAATGACCAAGGCTCTGATACAACTATGATGTCGAGGAAGAGGCAAACCCAAAAATAAAGAAGATAAAGAACACCAAATTTTAACGTGGTTTTTACCTTCGATTTGAAAGGTTTTCCAAGTTAAAACTTGGTGTTCTTTGTCTTCTTTATTTTTGGGTTTGCCTCTTCCTCAACATAAAATATCTTTACAGTATTTTGTTTGGTTTAATTTAGTGATTCTTCTACGTAGTCAAAAGAGCTTCTTGAATTATTGAATAAACCAAATTAGGAGAATATTGGATAGACGTTTTCCTAGCGACTATCCATTAATGCTTTATACTAGTTTATCTTATAAAGTTTAGGTTCATTCGAGAGAAGAATCTTGACCTTAAGATTAAGCTAATCATCCGGTGAATTCATGAGAATCATAAGACTATTAAAAGTGAACTTAATAGAGATAGATCTCGAATAACTATCTTGCACCTATCTTATCGTGATCCTTATTTCTCATAGCAATAACAAACTGTCTTTGCTCAATTCTCTAATTTTCTATGATCAATTTTACATAATCATAATTTTAGCTTATTAATTAGTTGTAGTTAATAAACATCTCGAATCAAATATCTATTCCTCCTGAATAGTGTTAATCCATAAATTACTAGAACATGGTTTAATCCAATTTATGTGGATACGATATATAAATTATATTATTTTTGACTAGCGAAAAGTCAATTTACACATTGGTTTTGCGTTCGGCACCTCTACTATTTAACACCCAAACGTAAGCTAATTTTTGTGATGATAAGCGGCATGAGTAGCAAGCAAAGGTCTTTAACTCTTTGTGCATGTTGGTATGGCCGGACAAGTAGACTTGCATATACATACATACATACATACATACATATATATATATATATATATATATATATATATATATATATATATATATATATATATATACAGGGCGGATGCACCTTGGTGTAAGCAATGTCATCCGACACCGCTTCGCCGGAAAAATTCATTAAACATATGTAAATTATTAATATGTGCAAAGTGTATCTTGTTAAATAAGATAAAACACACTAATTGTCAACAGAATCTCGCTAGCTCTCCTGGTCAAGCGTTCCTCCTTTTTTAGGATAGGTCCTGGGTTCGAACTTGGCAGCATCTATTAAACCGAGTAAACTTTTTTATGCGTTTTCTGCTTAAAACTTTGTGTTCCATTAACAATATTTTTCCTCTAAGTATGTTCCATGGTACGTTTTCTTTCTATTTTTTCTTAGGGGACGATGAAGTTGGTCCAAATCAATTTGCAAATCAAATAATGAAAGTTTTAAAGTGATTGTTTACTAGTGTTATATATAGAAAAAGTAATATGTAGTATTACTTCTAATAAGGATATTCTAAATACATTTTAAAAAAGAGAAAATACATAAAGTACCCATTAAACTTGTCCGAAAAAATTATTTACACACCTAAACTTTACGGGCGACCTTTTACCCCACTATTCTAAACATAAGTGAATTTAATACCCCCTTCAGTGATGACCTGGCGCAAGACGTGTAGTTCACTTTGTAGCTGCGCGTGAAGGCAAAAAAAAATAACTTAAAACTAATTTAGTGGTCCAGGTGTCACTTTCTAATGGGATATTATAACTAATTAACTTAATATTATTTTTTTCTCTTTTGACAGGCGCAGCTTTTCAAACGACCCACCCCCCTCGGATCGTCTCCTTCACACCACCCCACCTCAAACGACTCCTTTCCTCTTGACCCCTGAACTTCAGCCTTTAACCACCCAACGACCAGCACCCCCTATAACACAAGCCAGCAGATGTTACATCAATTCAGACCCTTCATCTTCCTCAAGTCAGGAGAAACCTAGCTTCAGCTTCAGCTCCCTTCACCCATCGATTTTTCTGCTTTTCTCGTCCATAACAGCTCGCCGGAAAATGCCGTAAACAACTTCAAATACCAGTCAAAAGCACAGCATGCTGCTGCTCGTCTTCTTCCTTCAAAACTGACCTCCAATCTCCGTTGCAACCAGCTGTAGAACCAGCTTTAAGAACATGAAAACAGGAGTTCAAACTACAGCTCGGCGTCGTGGAAATAGCAGCTTGTGCGTGCGAATTTTCTGATTGTCGCCGGACTTTCAGATCCGGCTGGTTTTTTTAAACTTTCCGGCGAGTTTCGAGTGGTGAGGTTTTTTCCGAGGTTTTCATGTTCAGTCGTTGACGCCGGCGAGTTTGATTCCGGTGCTGGTTCGATCTTCATTCTTCAATATAAGTTTTGAGTCACTTCATAATACTTTCCAGGTTTTTTTTCCTGCTAATTTCACTTTCATACTTACACAGTGGCAGCGGGCAAAGGTGAAGAAGATGAAATGAGAAAAAATAGAAAACGAAAGAAGAATTATATTAAAAAAAAAAATAGTGTAGCATTTGATACATGTATGGCGCGTGTAAACACAGCCACTACAAGACTGGTTCAGTATTTTGAAGGGGGTATTAAATTCACTTAAGTTTAAAATAGTAGGGTAAAAGGTCGCCCGTAAAGTTTAGGTGTGTAAATGATTTTTCCGGACAAGTTTAATGGGTACTTTATGTATTTTCTCTTTCAAAAAATGAAAACTTGTCAAGTGGGTTTGTAGTCCTCCAATATACTTGAATTCATTTTTTAATCAGATTCGAATTTGTATTATTTTAATGTGTATCATTACAGTAATTTGTTTATTTTTTTAATGCGACAACATTTACAAAAATTTTGCGTATATATATATATATATATATATATATATATATATATATATATATATATATATATATATATATATATATATATATAGTGTAGTTGCTCATAAAGTATTACGATTCCTCGAAGCATTTAATTCGCACACAAAAAATTTGAAGTGGATATGGGTTTTATGAGTCAAATTCCATGTTGTTTTCAGTTGCCTGCAATAATTGGATGTTAAAATAGATGCAAGTTTTCCATTAATTTTAAACGTTTGCCAGCAGTTGAACATTAACAATTGGAATAACGAAATTTTCTATTTCAAAATCCACCTCATACCATATATTATATTGATTTCATGCAAATATTAACACCCATGTGAATTGAATGGGTACAGTTGTTGCCATACCAGCTTCAATCCCTCATATTATATTTCATGCTACTTAATCCAATTTTAAACACTTTTGTGTGGTTAATTCAATAATAAAATATAGAAGAGGCTGTGTTTTCATACTTCAAGTTGCATTCATAATGAAAGGCATTTGACCACATGAGAACTAATTCTATACCTCGGTTTTCATTTAGCTGTCATATTTAGTTATTTACTAAACATAGCTGTTTTCAATATACTTGTCATTTTAGAAAACTATGAAACAATTAATTGTTTTTTTTCCAACTTTGTCCTTATTATGTTGTTCTAGAATTAATTGGAGCTTCTTATTGTTGGGCTAAAACGGCCCAAAGATACTCTTAATATGATGTGATATTCTTCGTTTTGAACCAAGCCCGCACCGTTTTACCCAAAAGACCTCACGCAATTAAGAATATTCAACTCATTATAAGTAACTTATTTTTCTTTTCTACTCTCCATTTGGAACTTTGTTCACACTCCCAACAATCTCCCCCTTTGAACTGAGTTCCACATGGCTCATCATCATTTATGGGCTAATTTGGAAATTAACTGTGTGTCAGCCACATAATCCTGAGTATTTACGGTCACCGAAGCCCAAAGGATATGTATGTGTCTTCAAAGCTACGGGTAAAGGTTGTAAACCCCGGGCAAAGGCATTAAGTCGGGCCCCCATCACCATCGTCCCGCCAAATCATTAGCTCTGATTCCAGTTGTTGTGCTAAAACAGTGCAAAGTTACTCTTAACATGGTGTGATATTGTCCGCTTTAGGCCAAGCTCGCACAATCTTCCCCAAAAGGCCTCATACCAAAGTATCTAAACTCCTTATAAGTAGCTTATTTTTCTTTTCTACTTTTCATGTGAGACTTTGTTCACACACTCCCAACAATTATTTATTTGATAAAGATTTATGTAGTCAAAGATTTAAAAATTAATAAGGATAGATTAGTCAAACAGTTCATTTAGTTAATATTTTCTTAAAGAGCGTATAAAAACTTATTCCGACAATTAAATGGGAACAGAGGTTAATATTTAATCATATCGGTCATCTTTCTGATTTGCCAATGTTTTATTTATTGATTGTCTGTTAAGCTTCTGACAAAACATATGATTAGCGTTGCTTAACATAGTAAAACACAGTGAGCGATATTCGTGACCCTTGGTTTGGTTTTCTTTCATTAGCTCGAAAAGTTCAGTATGAAATGGAAATTCCAGCCTACAATAATTCTGTATAATAAGAGATGACAACACGTAATATCCAGTAACATAGTCCTGCCAAAACTCAGCACATGAAAATTGACTTAATATCAAAATATGGGAATTAACGTAGAGGTACCCAAACCTGTAAACTACAGTATTATGAACTAAGAAGAAGTAGGGAATCATTGCTCACCCTCTGCAACTCCAAAAATAAAGTTGCCAAGAATATAATATGACGAATTAGCACCTAATTATGCAAAAGGTAACAATTAATTTGATTAGCAGCCACCAAAAACAATCAATTGTATTTTAGCTGCGAAGACGAGAGATTGTGAAAATATTGAGCACACATGGTTTTGATATCAGATAAATATATGATGTCCCAAGAAATAACGTTGTCAAATAATACAACTGCATCTTGATGAAATATTATGGAATCAAATATACAAGTTGTCTAATGATTTGGGTCGCTTAAACTAACAGATTCGTTAGAATATTAGCAACTAGTCTTAGTCTAGACACTCGTAAGCAACTAGTCTTCGTCTAAACCGTAAGTACGTAGTTGGAAGTAATAGTAACTGAAGACATATATCATCAGGACAAGGGGTGTGCAAAAGAAACCGACAGACCGCACCAAACCGATAATCCGAGTCAAACCGAAAAAAAAATCCGACTATGATTTGCTTTGATTTGGTTTGGTGTTGGAAAAAAAAAACAGACCATAATTGGTTTGGTTTGATTTTAACTAAAAAAAGTCAACTGAAACCAAATCAACCCGATATTACATATATAGAAATTTTAAATATATTTAATACATAAAAATATATATCGTAGTGTAGTTTATAAATATTTCTTAAACTTTTTCATAATTTTATCTTTGAACGTATTATTTCAAGCTTGGACTTGTAATTTTTGAATGTTCCAATTAGTTTTATAGTCCAAAAATGTTAGTAACTCAAACTAATCCCAAACCAAAATCAAATCAATATTAGAACTAACAAACGACATTCAATTGTACTAGGAATGACGATAGTGCTATAAATCTATTTTTTAGGCTTTCCATGATCTTTAGATAAAATGTGCAACTTTTTTTTTTAGTGTTTACTCATGTAACCAACAGTAGTTCTTATTAATCGTAGTTATTTTAGCAATGTAGTAATTTTAGATTATATTTATTTCATTATGACTTATTAATAATATTTATTTTATGTGATTTTATTATTTTTATTGTTGAATATCTTAGTACAATGCCATGGCTCATCTCATATTTTATGTTATTTTCTTGAAGAACACCTTATATAGTTATGTCTTACTAGGATTAAAGAGATATTTGGAGCACAAATTCTATGTTTTGTGCTATGAAGACTTTATGAAGAAGAAAAAAAACCCGAAAACCCCGAAAAATCGAAAAATCCGAGAAAAACAGAGATAAAAAAAACCAACTTTATTGATTTGGTTTGGTCTTTAGATTTAATAACCGGATATGATTGGTCTGAGTGGTAATTGAAAAATCCGAACTAACCCGACCTATGTACACCCTTAACGAGGAGTTTTGGGTCATGAGTACTTTTTATCGAGTTTGTATATCATAATAAACAGCGCCAAACCTGCAAAACGTGAAATGAAAGCCTCAATGGATATGAGAAAGATGCTCTCAAGCGCCCAACATATACAAGTGGCTTGGGCTAGGGGTGTGAATGTCTCGGTTCGGACGGTTATTTTATAAAATTTGTACTATACCAATTTTTCGGTTATCCTATTATGTATAACCAAAATTAGACTTTTCGAAATCGTCCCAATCATGTCGGTTTCACTTCGGTATCGGTACGGTTCGGTTAAGTTTCGTTATTTTTTTAAATATCATGTAAAATTCACCAGTAAAAGTAGAATGCAATAACATATGTTCTTTTACAGGACTTACCAAAACTTTCTAGACATTTTTTTGTTTAAAGTGTGATGAATTAAAAAAACATGAAAGATGGCTAAAGTATAGATCCATCAACTATTCGACAGCAACGTAAAAGAAACCAAGTAAAAGCAAAGAAAGTATAAATCACACGAGTGAAAAGATATTAACCAAGCCGGGACTCGGGAATAAAGTTTATATTAAATATTCAAAAAGATAAATCTAAACTGTATAAAAGGAAACATATTCAATACGTTGTAGTTTTCTACTCATAATCGCTAGAACACTTTGTGTCTTGCTAATAAAGATACTTGAAATAACTCAGTTTAAGTATAAGTAACATAATAGATTTTAGGAATTAGTATTTTGAGTTTAATTACTTGTTTGCTTGTAACAGTTTTCATAATTCCAAGACCCAATGAAAAATTTAATGCTTTATTCGTTTTAAACTTACTATATAAATATACTTTCCACTTATAAAATTTATTCGGTACGGTTCGGTATTTTTTTGGTTTATTTTTATAAAATAAAAAACATACCCTAATTATCGGTACGATTATAGATCTATATAAAAACCTACAGTTTCTTTAAAAGAAACCTAAAAATCGGTTCGTGCGGTACGGTTCGGTCGGTTTAGTCGGTTTTCAAATATCCATTGACACCCCTAGTTTGGGCTAAAAGCCGAAGAGTCACCTTTGAGGCCTTCTATCCCTGGTATAAGGTAGGTTTAGATATAACAGGACCTGAATCTACGACCATTATGTTAAAAGTCCAGCGCTTACCAACAGAGCTATACACCCAAACATGTATACTAGTATTGATATGTACGTTATATACAAAAACTATACAAATTTTATATACTTTTGTGGTTATCCAATATAAAAAGTCGGCCGCGGATTAAAGGTAATTTTTGCAGCTCTATACGAAACTCGTAATGTAGAGCAAACGAGAGAAAATATAAGGCCGTGTATTAGCATTCCAATAAGAAATTAGGTTAAGGCGCAATAGTTTTTGCGCAGCATCTACTCCTTAATACAAACTCATGTTGGGTATATCATATATTAGAGAAACGGGATAAACGAAATTTTCATTTCACAGATCATATAACGCGCTTGTGAAAAGAGAAACAAATTACAAGATCTCTCCTTCCTTTAAATACAAAATGAGCTTCATAGGAACGTGAAGTAAACGAGAATAAACACGTAAATGGAAAAAGGTTTTGTATGTCATTATCTGAGTCAATTTATACCAATATGATCGGAATGTATGCTATGTAATTCTCTAGTGTCACTATTTTAGAATGTCATCAACTTGGTAAGTTGGAATCATATATAGAGCATAGTGACTAAAGAGCATTGCCATATTTTTCCTACTGAGAAATTCCCAGAATCAGAACACAAGAGCAAATGATGATTTACACAGGACTATTGCGATTCAGAAGAAACTGACCTTGAACACCCCAACCATGAGATGTCAAGAAAATAAGCAAAATATGGCTCACAGAGCAATTGAGTTCTGCAAAGTGGCAGGTAATGCAAATGCCTTGTACCAGGTAAAGATAAGTAGATGGTAGATTCAGTAAGGTTCAAACCTACAACATTACTGCCGTAAAAGGTACATCTTTACTAATTAAATTACAAGCCTCGACAAATCTCTGCAAGCATTTCACTCATTTGGGGGATAGTGGACAGAATGATAAAGCCTTACATGAAAGAAAAAAATGAAATTACAAGTCGAGCACCATTGGTACTTGATGCAAAGACAAATTTATGTTTACAAACCTTTTCCTATTGATGCCAATACAAAAGAGTTCTTCAATGGAATGATGTGAAGGACCTGGATCCATGCTGAGTATAATGAAATGAAAGTAGCACAAGTTTGATGCCCAAAATACAAACTCAAAAGGCGCTATCCTTGGAGATCACTAAGTACAGCTATGTACAAGAGCCTCGGTGAACAGATGAAACATGGCAGTGCTATTCCATCTTACATGTGAACATTCAAAAACCAAAAATACACAGCAACGAGTAAATCTTGTACATTACAACAGGCAAGCAAACAAGCTTTCAATAATACACCTAGGATGTCCATCAGAAATAAGTCAATAGAAAATTAATAGAAGTCCACGAAAATCAGTCCATATGCCTACTGGAAATGAGAGAATCATGTCAGAAATTAGGGTTATCGTTCTTAAAATATGGGACCTCAAGTAAAAATCTTATGTCTTGTGCAATTGTATGCCAGAAGGAGCTCCTGAATGTCCATAAAACTAATCTATGGGTGGATCATGTTGAACTGGAATCTGGAAAGCTGTTGAGGAATTGTGGATATCACGGGTCCATATCTCTGCAATGAGTTGAGAGAGCGTCAATAGAATGACAACCATTTATCAGCTGGTTTACATAAATGATGCTGTACAGGCACTTGAGACCCCCAGTCAGCACAACATTGAGTGTTACAGGATATACAGGCGCTATACCTGGGAAAAACATATGATGATGCAACAAAGAAGATTAATGGTTATACCTGAACATTGTCGTAAAGTTCAAACAGTGGCACAGCAAGAAGCTTCAGATTTTTTGGGACTGCAAAGTACTCTCTTTCAGATAGATGAACAACAAAGAGCTTCTTACACTCCTGCACGGCCCACAACAAGTCCAAAGAAAGAAGTCATTCACCAAAAGAGGAACCAAGGCCCTACTTCAACACCCCCAGACACTATATTTTTCCCTTCTATCATGCTTGGTAGCAAATTTGAATATAATTAGGGTCTCGAATTCCTTCTATTCCGAAAAGTGGATATTGCTTTCTCCTCTAAATCAATGCCCCTCCTTCCCCCTCCCCCACCCCCCACAAAGGGAAGAAATTAAAACAAGAGAAGAGATCAAGTATCTTAGGAAAACTTTAATACTACTGTACCTTGGGTTTTGTTATGTGTGGAGGGCAGTATGGATACATTATAGTTTCAAAGTTTGGCCTCCACCAGATGGCCACACACTCACCGATCTGCATTGATAAAAGTGAGATCACCGCAAAAACATTAAATAATAGTTTAAGAGAGAAATAGAAAAAACACTTGAATGACGACCAATGATTAGATAGATGGAACCTTATAGGAAGCTATGAAAGTGTGTCATGAGTTGAGTCAAATAGATGCTCACTTGCTTCAGGTAATAAATGTTCAATGTTTGAAAATAAACTAGAACTCTCAAGATCACCAACTATAAACGGCAATACAAAAACGATTCTCCAAAAAAGAAAAAAATAATATAACCACAGCCACGACAATCCAACATCATATCTCCTTAGATTTGTTAAGTCGTATAAAGCATAATTCTCTCAATACGATAAACTAAGCCACTTACAGAGAGGTCAATCCTTTTCAGACAAAACACATCAACCACCAAAGAGACCAACAAAATATTTTGTTATACCATTTGTGCAGCTGCTAAAGTTGGCAGAAACTATAATAGACCAGCTCTCGGGTGTAAACTTCAAAATTAACCGTTCAGCAAGCTTTCACATTTATACCATCAAAAGAGGCCTGAAGCCATACTTATTCCATATCTATTACCGTCTTAAGTTCTATGGTAGAGTAAACTGTCATGCGATGTGACATGCTAAATACCTTAACCCCAACCCCTTTTTCTCCTTTATCTTCCACATCAAAAGAAAAGAAACTACAAAAAAGAATGTGATAAGGTAAATGGTATTATTAACAAAATGGGAAAGCTCCCGTAAGGTAAATGGTATTATTAACAAAATGGGAAAGCTCCCGTATACAAGAGGTATACCAAAAAGTAGAGAATCTCCAACCGAACATGATTCTCTAGGAAAGAAACCCAATCATCTATACAAGTAGGTATATGAAGGATGCACCAAAAGCAATCAAAGACAAAAGGCTATTCCTCAAGTGTATTCCCCTCAAAAGCTCTACTATTTCTCTCTCCATATGACCCACATAAAAACTAACAGAGCAACCTTCCATGCCTTTTGTTTTCTTCTCCTATGTCTACCAGCCCAGCTGTGCAAAACACATATCTAACAGTACCTGGCATCACCCACTGTACACCAAAGTAATTCAGGACCACTCTCCAGTCTCCACAAACCCTATGCCACTCTACAACGCACCAATAAATACTACAAAAATTTAAACACTCAACAATGTACCTGCCAATTTGGCTGAAGACCAGGAGAATTAGCTGCAAGTTTACTGGAGAGTTTCCTTTTCAAACCCTCAATTTCTGCAAAATGAGAGATGAAATGCTAGTATCCCCCGTCAAAGCTTAGCAAACAATTCATGACGCCAGAAATGCAAGTAGAACAAGGGAGTATAAACAAAAACATACCATTCTCTCCTGGTTTCAGGCGTCCACCTGGAAGTTTGCAGAATGTGTTCCCAATTTGCAGAAGAAGAATATGAGGATGATTATGTTCTTGTACCTGTGAATTCCAACTTCATGTATAGCACGTCATCTTAATTCTATTTGACAGATTAAAACTCTAAAACACATAGCAAACTTCTAACTAATCAGCTAGATTTATGTGCCAAAATTTAACCAGTTAATATATTGTGTAAAGTTGTCTCTTGAATTAAGATTTAGACTGCATCTATGTATAAAGGTTCTTTATGGAGTATTAAAAAATGAATGTATCAATACTATGAACTGTCTTGCGAAACAAGTGAAAGAAGAAACAACCAACTAATGATCTTAAGTGGACGAGTATATATGTCTTCTCCTATCACAACTATACATAGCCCAAAATAAAGTTGAAAGTTGCATGAAGCCTATTGTTTTTTCCTCCCATTCAGAAAGCTTGAGACCCAATAATCATATTTCTATAAGCAAAAATTGCTGTGGAAAATAATTATTTTTTTATGATGATGATCTCCTTAACATTAACATAGACTATATATCTTTTCCTAGTTAGAACAATTAACAAGGAAGAATGGATGCTTCTCATACCCCTTTTTTCCGTTTTAACATCTGTTAAGACCAAGATCAGTCTTCCATGCAGCTTTCGATCAGAATTGCATCTTCAGGTAGAATTAGGGACGTTTGCAAGTAACAACCTCATGGGATTCTTATTGTAACAACTCATGAGATTCTTATTTCCAGACATAAAAGTTCTCTCTTGTAAGAAAAGAGAGGATTTGTTTGTTCTCTATTCTTGGGCTGCTAGTTTCCTTTATTTTGTATCCTATGCATCTTCATGATGCTTTTTGTTAATGATATTCCACTTACTTCATCAAAAAGAAAGAGCATTTGCTCTTCCCCACAATTTCACTGCCACCCAGCACTAAACTTGAATAAAATCCAAATTCCCCTAAAATGAACAGACCGTTTGAAAGTTTTAGAAGTTCTAGGTGCAAGTCTAAATCAACCTAAAATAAAAGTCTAGTACCCGACTTTTTATCCATCTAAACCCGGGAATGGGAACACTACGTAGCATTCTTTTTTTCCAAATAAGGAACACTATGTAGTATTTTATGAACCTTTTCTCTTAAATACACTTCTTCATTTATTTAAATGGACACAACTGGTCCAGATTCCAAAAGCAAGCTATACAACACCTACACCTCAGTTCCGAACAAGTTGGGACCGGCTATATGATCCTCACTAACCATGTTTTTGCATTTAAATTCATCTCAGACCAACATTATACAATTAAAAATAAAAGTAAAAAGTTCTAGAAGTTCTCTGTATATTCCACTTGCATAAAATCTCGAATCATGCTCTCCGACAAAGCATAAAACCTAAAGCAAATGTATTACCGTGACTAAAATATATTCTCAACTAATTGGTATCGCCTAAATAGATCTTTTTCTTCCCCCATGACTTATCTTTCACTAAGTCTGCATGGACTCCGAGGGATTATAGGTCTTTTGAGGCAACTTCCTTCCATGAGGTCTACCTTATACCCTTCTTAACACCTTCGCTCACTGTGGTTTCGGCTATATAGGACCAAAAACTGGAGGCCCACTAAATGGATGAAGTGCCCCCTGTTGATGGCTATTTTTTCGCTAAGATGGCAACGAAACAAAGGTCAATGACTAGTAACCATAACACTTTCCATTGAACGAGGAAGATCTCCTAATGATCCAAATGATTCTACTTCCCCTAATTAGCTCGCACTAAAAACCAGTTACCACTTACCATAAGGATCTCTTTTTTCCAATTGAAATAAACCCATTGATGAAGGTCATATTGCTTCATCATTTACTAAATCTCTCTCCTGCAAAAACACTTCCATTAAAGATTGATACTCAAGTCATCCCCAAAAGAGATAGTTTCAAGTATCTTAGGTCTATTATTCAAGGCAACAAGGCAACAGGAGATCGACAAGGATGTTACTCATTGCATTGGAGCGGGGTGGATGAGATGATGGCTAACCTCGGGGGTTTTGTGTGATAAGAATGTGCGACCTGGACTTAAAGGCAAGTTCTACAGAGTGGTAGTTAGACCGACTATGTTGTATGGGGCCGAGTGCGGGCCCGTTAAGAAGTCCCATATCCACAAGATGAAAGTAACTGAAATGAGGATGTTGAGATGGATGTGTGGGCATACCAGGAAGGACAGGATTAGGAATGAAGTTACTAGGGACAAGGTAGGAGTGGCATCTGTGGAGGACAAGTTGCAAGAATCGAGGTTGAGATGGTTTAGGCGTGTGAAGAGGAGAGACATAGATGCTCCGGTCAGGAGGTGTGAGGGGTTGTCCATGGCGGGTCTGAGGAAGGGAAGGGGTAGGCCTAAGAAGTATTGGAATGGTAATTAGGCAAGACATATCGTCTATGTTGCTCGGACTCTCCGAAAATCTGGCCGAATACGGGTCAGATCCTCCAAAAGTAGTGCATTTTGAAGGATCCGACACGAGTGCGGTTACATTTTGGAGAGTCCGCGCAACAAAGCATATCTTTGCTTCAGCTTACCGAGGATATGACCCACGATAGGAAGGTGTTGAAGTAGATGATTAGGG
Source organism: Nicotiana attenuata (assembly GCF_001879085.1). NCBI lineage: Eukaryota > Viridiplantae > Streptophyta > Magnoliopsida > Solanales > Solanaceae > Nicotiana > Nicotiana attenuata. Next base: position 47,907 of record NW_017673542.1, read on the forward strand.
TTGTAGGTTGACTGATAGTAGTGTGTTCCTCCTAGGCTTACCAGTAGTACTAGGATTATTTTTGTATTATCTTATCATGGTTCTTTATTATTACATGTTGTGTCATTAGCGCATGTTATCATTGTTTGCTACTTGGATGCTTTATCTTATCTCTATTGTTTCCTGAGACGAGGGTCTATCGAAAACAGTTTCTCTACCTTTATAAGGTAGGGGTAAGGTTTGTGTACACACTACCCTCCTCAGACCCCATTTATGGGATTACACTGAGTTTTTTGTTGTTGTTGTTGTTGTTGTTGTTGCAAAAACACTTCCATATACTCTCTGTGCTCCAATTATATGGCACTACTACTATTTAGGGAGTCAGGCAGCTTTTCTAGATTATAACTTGTTCTTTCGTTGTTTAATACTTGTAAATATAAAAAGCTGTAACTTATAATACTTTAACGTATAAAGACCTAATTTTGCTTTAAATAGATTAAGAAATCGATGTCTGAATTGAGACCAAAAATTAGAAAGTTTGACCCTCTTTTGGCTAAGTCAATAGAAATGTTAGGCACATAAAGGAGGGTCATCTATTACCAGCAAGGATATTTTCTTGGATTAGGATATACATCTCAAAAATGTTAACAAATGCATACAAAATCAACGCAAGAGAGTTAATGTTGACTAATCCCTTTTTCTTTTCTTTTTTTGATAAGGTAATCCCTTTTTCTTTTCTTTTTTTGATAAGGTAATCCCTTTTTCTACAAGAGATGACAAATGGACAAGCATATGCCATGTCGAAAAAACAACTACAAGGCTAACCAAGGACTAAAGATCTCGATATCAACAGATGCAAAATCATAATTACTGAGCTAACATTTGAATCAAGCACAAGGCGCCACTCACTTTGTGCAGTTTAACGACAACTAAGGAGTTCCTAACAACTAGATGTGACAAAACAAACATAATTAAGAATCTAGGGCAAAAGCATACCAACAGAATTCCTTCGACGCTAGTCCTCATGCCCTCCTTAAAATAGCTGCAGATCACATTATAACAGGTTCTTAAACTCCAAAAAAAAATGTAAAGGTTTTACCTAGGGTTTAAGAAGTTTTGATCCAGTTATAATCTAAGCTAACAGAATTTCAAATACAAAAATAAAAAAGAAATAGAAGAAACTATTACTTGACTTTCATACGAGCAAGGCGATCAGCGACGGAGGTGTCCTTCTCCATTTTGGGCTCTTTAGTACCAAATGTATAACTGGACAGTGGGTATGTGTTGACAACCGATGACGTTACCATTTTCTCTCTCTTTAGGTGTTTCGTTACACAAACTACTATATTTTTTTGCGCTGCTTTCGGCTCTATGGAATTAGATGTCGCCGACGGGAGACTGGGGGTGGCTGTTAACCGGGGGAATATTTGTATTTTCAGATTTTCCCCCTGCAGATGCTTCTGGACTAAACACGGGCCTGCTTAGATTGGATCTGGCTAACGGGCTTCACTGGATCCATTTCAACTTCGGTTTCGTTCTTTATTTTTGGAACTAGTATTCGTACCCGCGCATTGCGCGGAGAATATTAAAGATAATTTATCATTAAAAAATATTAATTAAAAAACAGGATAGACACAAAGGAGCGTGAAAGAATTCCGGTTTTGTTATATTCATTGGCTCTTTAGTTATATATGTTGGAGTGTTTTTGCTCTTCATGATATTTATGTACATATTCGACACTCATTGTATGTTTCAAATAAAGACACAAAAATTTATCAAGAATGAGTATAGCTACATGATTTTACTTTGAACTCAATTAGAGAATAGGTTTCTTTAGATGCCGATCCAAGTAAATTAATATTATCCTTGCAATCTTCCCATCAATTTTCCAATATCCATCTTCAAACACCTTATACTGATAAATAGTAAAGACGCAAAAATAAAAGAGTCGATTAAATATCAAGAGGAAAAGATAAAAATATTAAAAAAATAATTTAACAACAGTATAGCATTTAAAATCAGAGCTTAAACCCAAGTATGTCCATTACAGACAGGAAAACTCACTATCAATCTCCCATGGACCCAATGTTGACACTATTTGCATTCTATGCTTCAACACTGTTGAATGAAGGAACTTCGCCATCCCAATGAGCAACCGCGACAATAAAATAATATAAGAACCACCTATACTTGAGCTAATAACGGCAGAGCTTAAAGACTTTTTAAAGCTTTAATTGAAGGAATAAAATGACAAAGCGGCATGAATTTGCAGAAAAGTACTCACCACTTGACTCTAAACCCCTTGCAAGCATGTTCTCTTTGGTCTCTTTAGCATCTGTGGACTGTTTGTTACCATTACCGTGGTTTTCTACTGATGCCAAGCTAGAACTCTTTTGTGGTTGCTTGTCATTTGCTAATACATTGCCATTGTTCAAAACCCTCACATCGGCAACTGTACTCCTCGACAGATGCCCACTGTGTTCAACAGTTGTCGTATCTAAACTATAAATTTCTCATTGGAACCAACTTTTAACTTCTTTCTCTTTCTTTCGGAGTGCAATGGATAAGAGATCAAAGTATGGGATAACTCAAATGTAGATGGCTCAAGATCAGAGGAGACATTATTCTCATCCAAGGAACTGGCATCACAACACTTTTTATTTCCAATTTTATGTTTCATTTGTTTGTATTTTTTCTTCCTGTGCCTAAGGCTCGATCTCAGATCTTAAAGCTGAGACGCATCTTGGTAACACGATTGTTGAAAGACTTTTTTTTTGTCTTTCAAGAAGGACATAAATGTGACCTCATTACTACAAAAAAGGAATGAAAAATCCCTCTTAAAATAGGGCGCTTGATGAGATTTGAACCCGAACCATCTTCACAAATATAAATCTGGTATAACTGCCTATATTACCCGACTCGTCTACATTGCATTATATTCCAGGAGTGTAGCCGCACTTTTAATTGTATTCCTCATAAACATAAAATACAAAGAGTTCTTGTAATATTCCGCCTGAACTAAGTCAATTACCATTGCTATGATCCCCTTTTTGACGTGTTGTTCTATTGGCTCATTCCACCATGGAAAAGCTAACATCAAGCCATGGACGAGTTAAAATGGTCAGTAGCAAAGCAGTATGGTAGAGAACTAAAAAATGTATCAGTTCAGGAACTTGTTCCAAAAAGAAATAAATTAAGAAAAAAAAGAAAAGAAAAGATGACACATACACACATGTTAAGCAACTAAATATTACAAATACACCGTTAATGACATACAAATCGTTGACTTTTCTATTAGTTATTTTTCTAACAGACTATTTTGATTTGAAATTTCAATTTAATCAAGCTCAACATCATTCTTATATCTAAAAATAACTATCACAAAGCGAGACACATTTGAGCAATACATACTACAGAAGAAAATAGAGGAACAATGAAAAAATTATATATGGGAAATAGTTTTTACAACTGAATGACAATCAACAACTGCACATTGCATAGAATCAACGTTAATATTAATGTAATTCACACTCGCAAAAATTGACGTACAACTATAAATGTTGAGAAATCAGAGAAGAACGTACCATAAAAAATGGCAGCAATCGGCAATAAATGACGGAGAAGATCATTACTGTGCCAGCGAATGTAATGATTAAAATAGCGCGTTGATATTACGACCCTTTCCATCGACCGCTCAAATCAGACAGAAATCAACTTTCAATGGCAATCAAATTGCCGCTACAAAGTATTTTTTTAATTTGTAAGAATTAGATATGTATAACAGAATATATACATCACAGGCTATTAAGTCTTAGAAATATAAGTTGATACAAAAATTTTAACTTCACCAGTAGATTCCTTCCATTAGTTAGCAGTCTGGGAACTTATAGGCACATTATTGCTATATTGTTTCCTAAGTCAGTTCCCCATCAGGAGCATCTGGAGAAAGTACTTGCTAGTAGTTTTTGTGTATTTAGACATTAAGGAATCATAGATATTTTGATGGTATTTCAACTCCAAATAACTCCGGGAGGCTAGGTGTCTTATGAATCTATTTAGCTGGTGTGAACTCTCTTCTGTAAGTAGCATTATCCATTTTACGGATATTATAAGCTCCCTAGTCCTAGACTAAAATCTCATATTTGAGCTAACAGAATGAGTTTTGTGACTTTTATAATCATGCATATTGTTGATCCCCTCAATGAATCTATTTACTTCATCAAAAAATAAAAAATTATCTCTTAAGTCAAGAAATAACTCAGGGGAATACTTCAATCTCATGTATGTGAAACATTGATGATAACTCCCATGATGTCTTGGCAAGCAATAAATAAGGAGAATAGGAAAAATATAGGATCAACATTTTACTGAGAATTGATCAAACTGTAGATAAATAGACAGTCTTAATGCCTAACAGGTGGAGATGACCATCTGCTCATTTTGGGAGACATCCAACAAAGGCCAGTTTCACATTACTTGTTAGCATCCTCTATGATAAGTTAATGGTGAGATAGATAATAAATAATTATGTGATCACATAAGGGTTACTGTTTAAATGGATCATTTTTAAACTAAATGTTGTACATCCCCTTATATAAAAAAGTGGAAAGTTTTCAACTGCAACTCTCTCATTTCGAACACAATATCCAGTAAGTTTCTGAAGTTCTACAAACACTTCCTCTAATAATTACTGTCAGAAAATAGTAGGCGAAATAAATCGGGAAGGAATAGAATTTGATTTTCATTATGGGAGAAGACAATGGCAATTCAGCCACAATGTACAAACCTACTTTACAGCACAACTACCTGAAAAGCAACTCCCTGCTAGGACTTGACAACTATCGAATATATCTCCTACATGTTTTCTCCTTGCTTGTAGGTCTGAACAGCTTCATAGGTCACAACCTAACCAACAATATCTACAAATATAAAAGTTAGTTGCGCAATTTGATAATACCTAAAATTAGAATAAAATGGAAGAGAAGAATTATCGAATTATCCTGCCTCATCAACATCATGTTTATTTGTTAGCTGCTCAAAAGGACGCAAGTTAAAGATCTCCATATTAAATGAAGGATCAGTTGTTTCCTCAACACATGTGCTCTGTGTAAATATCAGCCTGGGGTTTGTGTTGTAGTCTTTAATTTCAAGTTATTTGGTCCAACAACAAAATTATTTATGTGATATATGTTGAGTTCAACATGTTCATCCTGAAAAAACTTAATAACATACTTTCCAATCGAGGCGTATATAGTATCACCCTAGAATGACAGATTAATTATTAGGATATATCATATTGCTCAAACAAAAAATCTTCAAGTAAGAATATAACAGTTATTTCATTTTGGTGAACTATTTGCAACCATAATCTTTTAAATCAGGCAAGAAACATAAGAAAGTCAAGAAAACATATAAATTGTAGCTATAGAGAAATTAGTACACAATTATACACAATCTCTACATGCTACATATGTTTTTCTTTTGCTCAAATGATGACTACTAATTCAACTATCTACAATCTAATAACCCAAAAGCAAATAAAAACTTACAAACTGGGAAGAAGAAGAACTTTAATTTATAAGAAAGTGACACACTATGAGAATTGAATACAAAGGAGTGGTGTTAGTCTCTTTGGGAATTTCACATACAGGTACTGCTTTTTTTATAACAAATTTACATCTACAAACATCTTCCCATACATAAACAATTCGTTTGAAATTTCCAAAGTGGGGTGATCAAGGTCGTTATAATATAATTGAATAAGATGTTATAACTTTGACTCCACAAACATCTTATTTAACTTTCATAACTTTCAGCTATATGTGAATGTATAATTCGCATAAATAATTATTTGCCTCGGAGTCGTCTTAGCCTCTTTGGGAATTTCACATGCGGGTACTACTATGTTATAACCAATTTACATCCACAGAGCAAAGTTAAATGAGAATAGACTTGGTGAAACTTTAAGTTAAATGAGAAAAGAAGAAAGAATATGTGAGCTTCAAGTTATCATATAGTCATTCTTTTGTCAAACTTTATCAATTGTTTATATAGTTCACAACGTAGGAAACGAAGATGCTTTATTAGATAATATCACAACATGATAAAGATGAGTTTTTGTTGCTTTACATAAGTCATGACAAGAATAGAAATACCATCAAATATGATTAGTGGCTTCCATAAAGTTCATAAGCTTCATATAAGATATCAATGACTCTTGGTTACAATTCACTAAAACATAATGGAAACAAAAATATCTAAATCATAATAATCCTATTTCCCCAGTTTATCCTCAAGGTGACAGAGGCATAACCAAATAATAATATAAATTGAACCAACTGTGCAGTCACGACTTCAATGAGAAAAGCTAGAACTTGTCATCCCAACAAAGTTAGGCGTTTCAGTACTTTAATTCATAAATATCAACACCTAGCAACTAAGGATGACTATACAATTACTTCAAACCCGGAGGTGATGCTAACGTACTTGTCTGTCTATCTATATGTTCAAACGCCATTACTAATGTCCCAAATTTTTTTGGAAACTTAATTTCAGGGTTGTGGAAAATTAATGCATAAACGCAGCAGAGAAGAAAAACTTCAAAAATATGTGAAACTAAAGGACAAATATGTTACCTTTAGTTTTCGAATTTGTTATATCCTCTGTGAATAGCCATATCTTGCAGAAGCGGTATGTTACAACCAAATTCAAAATGATGTTTAGCCATAAATGGTGTAATTGACGGCCAACCTCGATCGGTTGGTATCACAACCAAAATCAAAGTTGTGGGTATGAAGTTTCTATGCAAACCTCTCTTGAGTTTGCAAATGGTTACCGAGTAATGGAAGTGGATGTCGTGGGTTTCAATCGTGATGCGCATGAGGTTAGATAGTTGAGGAAAATTTTAGGTTATGCAGAGAAAATTTAGGGAATAAAGTCAACTTTTTTATTTTAGAGATAAAAAACGCGTCCTTTAATTGTATCATGTAAAATCAGTTATTTTTTAAAAACTTAAAAATTCTGGAAAAAAAACGTGTTCTTTACTTTTTTTTAAATAAATTTAAACTCCAAAAAAGTTGGAGAATTGTCCAAAAAAATTACATGTATCAATTTAATATTATGCCACTTGTCTAAATATTGTGCTTTTGCCTCTCCTATTATATATAAATAGATTTTTACATTTCCTATGCCATATAGGAAACTATATTACCCTCAATGTTTAAGATTTGATATAATTACATTTAGTATACCTAATTACCAATTATATACTATTAGTAGTTTTTAAGGGTATTAATTACACTCCTAATTTAATGGTACCGTATATTCCTCCTAATACCACTCCCCCCACGTTTCGCTCTCCAATTCCCACACCTTCACCCACGTTTTCCTCCCACACTCATGATTTCTATATCAAAATCCCATTTTTTCTTCCATAACCAAGGCACTGGGTGCAATCTTGTCCCAATGTTTTTGTGCCCGGGGAAGATGAGCACAAGCCTGATCGATTTGATGGTTATGATTTCGGGTTCCTTCAGTAATATAAGAGGAAAGGAAAAGAGAGCAGCAATTCCACCATTGACAGCCATTAAAAAACTTTGAAGGTTTGAATTCAAATTTGGGTTTTCAAAAATCACTATTTGTTTGGATTGGGTGTTGTTGTAAATAATTGAGAATATGATTTGGAGTTTATATCTCAATTTTGAGGGGTTTTGGTGAAGATTCTTGGTTTTGGCTGAATTTCAGATTGAAACTCGAAGAAGAAGAAGAAGAAGAAGAAGAAGAAGACGACATGACATGACATACATTATATTGCAGCAATTGTAGATAAATTGTAGAAAAATTGTAGACTGTTGTTTATTTATTTTTGAGCTTTTGTGTTTTTGTGTTAAAAGTTTTGATGGGAGCTTGTTATTCTTCTTCGTCTATTTTGGATCTAACTTGTGCATAGGAGAAGATGTTTTTTAAGTTATATATATTGCTATACCTTTAAATTCAATAAAGTATAGTTATATTGTATTTAAAGATGCGTGAATTTGTAGAATAGGTTGAATGTGAGGAATGAGTCAAATAAGACTCACAATGGCTTGTTTTCTACATTTAATCTACAACAAAACTACATATCATTTAAAAAATTAATATGAAAATACAGAATTTCAATGTTTCTACAAATTATCTACAAAATTTCTACAAACTGTTCATAACAGAATTTATCTTTATTTTCATGCATGTTCGTCTGGAACACTAAAGTTACTTGAAATGCCAACATCTCCCGTTATAGAGGAATACAACTTATCTACAATTTTCTACAACTTTCACACATTATTTCCACCCAATGAAATACAACTACAATAACATAAAACTTACATACAAATTTTATACAATATGTCTTTTGTATATTTTGTATCTGATTTATACATAGTAAAAATAATTTTCATACAACTAATTATATATTATACAACTTATCTATAATTTTCGTACATTAGTTCAACTAATTTATATACAACTACAATATAATACCACTTAAATATAATTATTATACAATGTTGGTCAACTTTCATACAATAGTTAAATGAATAACAAAAAAATAAATAAACAACAGAATACAATTTTTCTACAGTTTTTCTACAATTTCTGCAAATATAATGTATGTCATGTCGTCTTCTTCTTCTTCTTCTTCTTCGAGTTTCAATCCGAAATTCAGCCAAAACCAAGTCTAACCTTCACCAAAATCCCTCAAAATTGAGATATAAACTCCAAACCATATTCCCAGTTATTTGCAACAACACTCAATCCAAACAAATAATGATTTTTGAAAACCCAAATTTGTCTGTCAATGGTGGAATTGCTGCTCTCTTTTCCTTTGCTTTGTATTACTGAAATTTGGATATAATTGCGTTTGATGTAGAAGAATTGTAGAAGATTTAGTCGTTTTTGATTTGTGAAATCAGAAAAAAGTTTGAAACACAGTGTATCGAAAAAGAAGAGACGCTAAATTTGAAACGAAACTGACGAAGAAGATTAATATACGTGATTTGCGTTGTGGAAGATCTGGAAGAATATTTAATCCCCCAATTTTAGCGCGCCTAAATAAGGAAGCTTACAGCTACAATGATTCCTTATTTAATGCATTGTCTATATTTTGTAGAAATACTATTAGCATGAAGGGTAATATGCAAACTATGAACATATTAGGTAATATAGTTTCCTATATGGTATAGGAACGAAAATTTTCCTTTATTTTTCTTTGTATAAAAAAGAGGAAATGCAACATACCTTAAATATAGCATATCAGTTACACGTAATCCCCTACATCTAAGATTCTCTTCGTTTTCCAAAGGATTAAAAAAATATCTTTTCTCTTTCCCCAAATTTATACTTACCCACAGTAAGAATTCTCCGTTACCCACTGATGCCCAAAATCTTTCTGACCCAAAAATCTTGCTTACTCACTCCTCTTCCAAAGCTTTTGATATTTGATTTCTCTCTTTCAATCATCCACTGTTATCCTCCAAAATTGCAGATTCTTTCTTCTTCCAAAGCTTTTGATATCCGATTTCTCTCTTTCAATTATAAATCTCAAATACAGAAGAAATTCGAAATTTTGCTCTACAATCAAGTTGCGGGTAAGTTATGGATACAATACTAATACAAGTATAATACTATTATATTAAATTTTTAGTGTAGAGTTGTGATTGAAACTTGAGAAAAATGAAGATCATAATTGTATCACAAATTTTCAGAAATGTATCGCGATTGTATTATAATTGTATATGTATCATAATTGTTGCAGGAATTATATTACAAATGTATGATAATTGTATATTCATTGTATATTACAAGCAGTTGTGAATTCGTGACGAATTTAACAATTTGTATCACAAATATGATAATTGTATATTAATTTATTAGTATTATATCGGGTATTATTTGGGGTATTAATGTACCAGATACAAGTTAGATACAATTGTGATACAAGTATGATATATTTATGTTTTAGGCATTGATGTGTCTGATACAATCAACTACAATTATGATACAATTATCATACAATTTTTGAATATTTTTAATAATATAAAGTTGTAGGCAATGGTGAAGAGAGAAGATGGAGATTCTGGACGTAAATTAAGAGATTTTGATTTTTTTTAAAAGGAGAGAGAAGAGGAGAAGGGGGAAAAAGGAAAGGTTTTAATTGAATCCCTTAATTGAAGGCACTAATAATGAGGTGGGAGCCTTTTAAGAAGCTATGTATACAAGTTGTAAGAAAAACATAGATAATTATTAAGAACTGCAAAACATAGAGAACATAGGTAAATAAGTTTCTAATATAGTATAGCTAGGTAAAAATCCCTCTTTCTTTTTCATTTTATAAAGAGATTTTTTCCTTCCTATATCTATATCTATCTATATCTCTATCTATCTATATCTATATATCTATCTATTCTATATTATAATAAAAGCATGAATACAATGTCGGTTTATAAAAATAACCTTACAATATTAAGCATAATAACTCATAATAAAATGACATAATTGGAATTATATATATTAGCCTTATAATCCTATTAGTTTTACTACACGTTAGAAATCCTACATGATTACCTTTAGGAATCCTATTAGCATAATTACTTTCGGGCTGTCTAATACATATAAAATTGAACAAGTAAATAACTTTAGTCATGTAATCCTATTACTTTTATGATATACTTCTTAAAAATTCCTATTACTAATTTAATTTGAAAACGTATTATAATGTCCTATTACTAATTTAATATATTATATTTTCCAAATCCATTTTGAAAAGGAGAGCATATATTATTATAAAAGCATAGATACAATATTAATATACCAAAATAGCCCTAAAATATTAAATGAAAAAAGTCATAGGGAAATGACATAACTGCAATTACCTATTTTTTGGACTACAATACCTTTATGCTAATTTTTACTGATATTTAAGATTTTAATATTAATAAAATTTTGTCTAATAAATTTTTATTAAAAATATATAGGAAGATTTAATAAAATCAATTTCAAAAGAATCCTCCGTATTGGCAACGACGGAGTTGAAACAAGCATTATCAAGAGCCTCCAACAATGCAAACGGAAGGGTCCCGGTTCCTCCCGGTGTTCCTGCAAATAAAACGGCTCAAATAGTTGATAATAACACCTAAAGGGATGAGGTCGATTTCGACGGTGCCGGAGGGACCGGTAGAGGATCTAGTAATGACAACGGGAATGATCCCTTCAAAACTAAGCTTTTGAGGTTTGTGAGGGAAATGAACAAACAAATGGATCAAAATGTGAAGGAGTTTCACGCCCAAATGGATCAGATTCCGGGTGTACCACCAATGTTAAAAGGACCGGATTCAAAAAAATATACTTAACTGCCATTTAAATTGAGCGTAACACCAGAGTTGATTCCGAAAAAGTTCAAGATGTTGGATACACCAAATTACGATATGACTTCAGATCTGCAGGAGCACATCACGACCTATACCACAGCTGTGAAAGGGAACGATTTGGCTCAACATGAGATCGAACAGTCCTATTGAAGAAGTTTGGCGAAACCCTCACAAAGGGGGCCTGACATGGTACTTACTTTAACCCGAGCATTCCATTGGTTATCTTGTATGCTTGAAGATTCATTCATTAAGGCCCACGCTAGGAGAAAGAAGGTCCAAGCTAGGAAAGCGGACATATTCAGGATTGCGCAAGGCGAGTTCGAATTGCTGCGAGAATTCGTGACCAATTCTAGAAAGAAAGGATGTTGCTACCGGTTGTACCAAATGAGTGGGGCGGTGGAGGCATTCACAAAGGTTCTGAACCCACAATTCACGAAGTTTCGATGCTTCCCGAAAGTTGAAGGAAAGCCTGCTCGAATTCCAAGCAACAACATGGGCAACTATCTACAATCGTTACGAGTAGAAAATAAGAATAGAAGACGATCAGATCGGGATCCCGACATCAACCAAGGGACGTAACCGAGACAAAAAACATGAAAAGTTTAGAAGTGACTTCTATGCGGATCGACGGTCTTCTAAAGGTCGTTTTCTACCATATAAAAGAGCTTAGGGACGCAGAAGCAAAGGGTTTCGATCCTCGGATAGGTTCACTCCGGATAGAAGAACCGACCGTGGATGGAATAACAGGTCATTACAAGAAAAGGAGGTACTGGGATCCCCGGACTCCATATATCCCAGGTTATCAGATTACAACTTCAACATCAATTTAGTGGAGCTGGTATCGGTGACGCGAAGTATCAAAGAAGCACGATTCCCAAAGCCAATTAGATCTGATCCCAGCCAGAGAGATCCCAACTTATGGTGCGAATATCATGGGAATCACGTCCATAGAATTGGGGACTGTCGGCATCTACATGAAGAAGTGGCGACATTGTTGAAGAATGGCCATCTCAGGGAATTCTTGACTGACCGAGCCAAGAACAATTACGGACGTAGCTGGGATAATGCAGAGCCGTCAAAGGCAATAGGAGACTCCCCGCAATTGACTATCAATATGATTTTCAGAGGGAATGAAATTAATGGCGTAACATTCTCGGCGGCCAAGAAAACAAAAATATCAGTGACTCACAACAAGAGACTCCGGAAAGTCGCAGAAGATGATATCACCTTCACGGAGGAAGACACCAACAAACTTCTTCTGCCGCATAATGACGCTCTAGTAATCTATCATAATGTTTTAGATTTCTAAATTAAGCATGTTTTAGTTGACCTAGGATGCTCAACCAACATCATTTAAAGGAGAGTGTTGGAGCAAGCAAATCTAACCAAAAGCATCATTCCGGTGACAAAGCTCTTAGTTGGATTCAACTTGATAAGTGTGACAACTCGAGGAGAGATCTTGCTGACCATGAACATCGAAAGGGTAACCACGACCACTTTATTCGAAGTGGTAGACGACAACATAGGCTACAACATAATCCTCGAAAGGCCGTGGATACACGAAATGAAGATTTTGCCCTCAACATATAATCAACTGTTGAAATTCCCAACCCCGGAGGGAATCAAACAAATAAGAGGAGATCAACCGGCGGTAAAGGAGATGAATGCAGTGACAATTTCCAGCAGCAATGGGAAAGATCCCAGCAAATAGCAATTATAGGGACTGATGCCTTGTCCCTTGCCAGGTGAAGATTATAAAGGCGGGGAGTCATCGGAATCCCACCAGGTGCCGAGATACCTTCTAAAGCAGAAGAACTCGAGCGAGTGATTTATTCGAAGATTTCTTGGAAAGTAAATTTCACTTGGGAACAAGACTAAATCTTGAACTCAGGTTAGATTTTATAAATTTTCTTAAAGCTAACGTAGATTGCTTTGCATGGTCGCACTCGGATATGAAATGTATCCCATTGGAAGTGGTCGTACATAAACTAAGCATGGACCCAAACTACCTGCCGATAAGGTAGAAGAAGCGTCTGATTGCCGAGGCCAGGAACATGTTTGTTAAAGAAGAAGTAACCCGATTGCTCAATATCGTTCCATACGGGAGGTAAAGTATCCATAATGGTTAGCTAATGTAGTCGAAGTACCAAAAAAGAATAATAAGTTTACAATGTGTGTGGACTATAATGATCTAAATAATGTGTTCCCTAAAGACTCGTTCCCCTTGCCAAACATTGATCAAGTGATTGATACTACGGCCAAACACGAGTTAATGAGTTTCCTCGATGCTTACTCCGAGTACAATCAGATCAAGATGAATCCGGAGGATCAGGAAAAAACTTTGTTCATAACGAACTTTGGTATATATTGTTATAATGTGATGCCATTTGGGCTTAAGAACGCCGGAGCCACTTATGAAAGGCTCGTTAACAAAATGTTCGAAAATCAAATATGCAAGACAATAGAGGTATACATTGATGACATATTAGTCAATTCTTTGAGTGCAAGTGATCATTTGAAACACCTCCAAGAGACCTTCGATATCTTGAGGGAGCATAACATGAAGCTCAACCCTGAAAAATATGCATTCGGGGTTGGCTCCAAAAAATTCTTAGGGTTTATGGTCTCACAAAGAGGGATCGAGGTGAATCTCAGCAAAATCAAAACCAACAAAGATATCTGATGGTAGGTTATAATCTCGTATTTAGTCGCTTATTGCACTCTAATTTACTACACTTTAATTGTGTTTGAGCTTTAATCGCTAGTGTTTTGCACTTATTGTGTGTTTTATGCCTTGTAGGAGTGATTCCGAGTGATGTAGATATTACGGATCTAATTCAAGCTATTTAGAGCTTTGAAGTCTGAGTAAAAACCCAAGGTATTAAGCCGGGATCGCATTCGGGGGTCGAGAACCACGTCTAGATATCAAAAAGTCAAGAAAAATTTGTACTCAGAGAAATTTGCACTGATGCGACGCACAGTGCGGCGCTGCAGTACAAATCCTACTGCTTGTGAATTGTTTAGCTCTCTGAAGTTTTCCACTGCTGCCCCGCCTGGCGCGTCGCCCCATGCGGCGCGACTGTATATTTTTTACATAGTAATTGTCCTATTTCGCGTAGGAAAAGGTGTTTTCGTCTGGGCCCGACCCTACTTGGTATATATACATGGAAAAATATTATTTTCTGAACTTTTGACACATCTAATACCTAAGGAGGCTAATGAGGAGTTGGAGAAGCAAAAGCACAAGGAATTCATCATTCAATCCCCACTCAAGACACGAGTTTGGATCGTTTTACGTTTTTCTGTACTTTAAACATATTTGTGATGATTTGCTCCATATCCATGGAGTAGTTCCCTTTAGGGTTTGATGGATTTGGTGTATTGATATTTGTTTGTGGATATTAACTCTAGTGTTATGTATTGAAGCATTTTGGATGATTTAATCGCTGCATCTATATTCACTTGTTCATGTAATTGAGAGTGGCATAACTTGTGATATCTTTGCATTATATTGTTGGTTGAGTTCATTAATTCTCCTTAGTAATCAAAAGTGGCCAGTTGAATCGTTGATTAAACCTAGTTAGGAGGATAATCGAGAGAGGTTCTCCTAAAGACCAATCCACTATGAATTCTTGCATATCTTAACCGAGCTTAACTTAGTTCATCTTGTGAGGTTGAGACTTAATCGAGAGAGGAGTTTCTACTAAACATTTGAACTAATAATTGAGTGAATTCGAGAGACTCACTTGAACATTAGAAGTGAACTATCTAGAGTTAAATCCCAGATAATTATCTTGCACCTATCCTATCAAAACCATATCTTCTCCCATTGATAACCTTCTTTGCTCATTACCTGTGTCTATTGTCATCAGTCAATAGTTTAGACTCTTAGTTAATTTTAGTTTTAATCACATAAATCTCAATTGGTGATCATCTTGGATAGCAATCAAGCTAGAAACTACAAGAACACTATTTAAATCCAGCAATCAATCTAGAAACTACAAGAACACTGTTTAAATCCAACAATCAAGCTAGAAACTACAAGAACATTGTTTTAATCCAATCCATGTGGATACGATATTATATTATACTATATTCGACTAGCGAGCATATTTAAGTGTGTGTTTTGCGCTCACCAATATCCCGGATCAGCTGACCGACGTGAAGGAGGTGCAGAGACTAATCGGTAGGTTAGCAGCCTTAAGCAGGTTCATCTCGAGATCCTTAGAAAAATTTCATAACTTCTTATCACTTCTAAAAAAGAAGAACAATTTCGAATGGACTCGGGAATGCCAACAGACACTGAAGTATTTAAAAAGTTACCTTTCCAACCCCCGTTTACTATCAAAACCGAGGGAAGGCAAACAATTGTTGATATATCTAGAGGTTTCAAAAGTAGCGGTAAGTGTTGTTTTGGTCATAGAAGAAGAAGGTACACAATTTCCTGTTTATTACATTATTAAAATACTATCAGGAGCGGAGACTCATTATCCGCACCTCGTAAAGTTGGCCTTAGCTCTCGTAGTCACCTCTCGAAAGCTTAGGCCTTATTTTTAGTGTCACCCGATAGTTGTTGTGACAACTTTGTCCTTAAGGTATGTCCTTCATAGGCCTGAGTTGTTAGGATGGTTAGCCAAATGGGCAGTCAAAATTAGTGAGTTCGACATTGAGTACAAGCCTAGGACTACGATCAAGTCACAAGTTTTAACCGAATTTGTGGCCGATTTAAGTCCCGAATTAATGCCCTTGGTAGCTAAGAAATTAGTGTTTGTGTTGGAAACAACATCGGGAATTTGGACCTTGTTTATGGATAAAGCTTTCAATGTGAAAAGGTCCGGTCATTGGGTAGTTCTAATCACACCCTCGGGAGAAACCCTGAGGCAGGACATTAAGATTGTCCGGTTGACTAACAATGAAGCCGAGTACGAGGCTTTAGGTGCAGGGCTTGAGCTGGCCCGAGGACTTGGCTGTCATCGAGATCTAATGTGATTCCTAGCTGGTAGTAAACCAAGTGTACGAGATTTTTGACTCAAAGGAAGAACGCATGCAACAGTATGTGAGCAAGGTTCATGAATTTCTTGGACGATTCAGAGAATAGTCGATCATACATATCCCAAGGGAGGAAAACATAGAAGCGGATGCATTGGCCAATTCGGGGTCATCTACAAAGATGAAAGGATCTGACTTCAGAACTCTCGTTGAACTTCTACATTCGGTATTGGATGTGGATGGTTACCGCGAGGTCAATTCAACCAACCTAGTCTGGGACTAGAGGAATGAGTTCGTCGAATATCTTCGGCATAGCAAATTACCCGAAGACCCGAAGGCATCCCGGGCACTAAGCACCAAAGCGGCTCATTACTGCCTCATGGATTGGAAATTACATAAGAGATTGTACCAAGGTCCATTGGCCCGATGTTTGGGAGCCTCGGAGGCGGACTACGTGATAAGAGAAGTCTATGAAGGAATTTGCGGGAATCATTGTGCAAGATACTATTGGCTCCGTGTCGACGCCCCCTTTTTCCCTCCCTCCAAAGAGCGAGAAATCAGGTTTACAACATTTAGGAAAGACAACTCTATTCCCGTTTGGGATTGGGTTTTGGATTTGGAGAGTCGCCACCTAATGATTATTGTGCATTAGGACACTTTAAGAAAGAATTTGAGATGAAAAATCAGAGTTCGGGTAAGGGCTAGAAATTATCTCGAGGGGAAGGTGTTAGGCACCCCTCAAGATCCACTAGTGTGGTTCCCGGCTATGCTACAACTGTGATTTTAAATACAAACAACAAGTAGACAAGCAAGAATTGCAAATACGAGGAAAAACTTTCACATAATGGTTGCAAATAAAAAGTACAAAAGGTTTAAAAAATACTAGAATTTGGAAGAAAGTAGTTTTATAATTAAAGAAAAGATATATGAGTAAAGAGGAAGGGGTCAAATAATTGGTGCAAGTAACTTAAAATAGGTGAAAGAGACGGAAGTTTAGGGAGAAACAATACTAAAATTCAGACAATTAAAAGAGAGATTTTTCATGATAGGTGCAAAGAATTGAAGTAAAAGAAGAGAAACTGAAAACTGAACAACTTTTAAAATTTTGGAAAAAAAATAACAAAGAGGAAGGGGGGTCCTAGGTTTATAAATCACATGGATCATCCACACAACACCGGTACCCAATTGTACGCATAGTGTTATCGTATGATCATCATCTCCATGTCTACCCTTCCCTACCCCGTTAAGGTATTAAAGCGCGGAATAGTATCGTTACTTATTGCATGCTATTACCCGTCCCAATCCTATCAGTCCCGGAGGAAAATGGACTACCAATCCTAAAGGGAGAGGGGTTTGGGGGCTTTTTGAAGTTTTCAAAGGACAAAATGCTAAGGCGTCAATCAAAAACACGTAATGCAAATAAAGGGGAAGCAGACAAGCAAACAGGGCTCAAATATGCCACCATAAATCAGATAAAAGTCATAGAGTTTAGCATGTCTTACACGTACTGATTTGGTCTTAATTAAATAATGCGACGAGCGGACTGGTTCAACGCACAGTTTTTAGACGGAAAGTCTACATTAGGCTCGCTCGAATGCAGTTGACTAAAACCGATCTGATTGATTAATTAATCCTTTTGTCTAAGTGTTGGATAGAACTAGGCATGATATCTACTGATTTTAGAAATAGTGCAAACTGATTATAGTAAAACGTTACCAGTTTTAACAGAACAATATGAGTTCAGCAGTTGAAGTAGCTTCTATTCAGATTCGATATTTCCTATAGGCATGCTTTCTATATGTTTATTGATTTTTGACATCTTTTTAGACGTTAACAGAAGTCCTATGAACATGGTATCTATATGCAACTTTTATTGTTAAACCTACGAACTGTTTGCCTGATGACGCTTATATATGCAGAGATGCGGAAGTCTATAGGCAGTATTTCTATATGTGAATTCGCAGAACAATTAGAAGTTAATCCTATAGGCAGGATATCTACGTGTGAAGTTGCAGAAATCAGAAGTTAAACCTATAGGCAGGATATCTATGTATGAAATTGCAGAAATCAGAAGTTAACCCTATAGGCATGATATCTATATGCTTTATTGCAGAAATTAAGTGTCGAATCCTATAGGCATGTTTTCTACGCGTGGAGTTGCACAAATCATAAATAAATCCCTATAGGCATGATTTCTACCCTTGGTGCATAAAAGTAAACCCCATCCCCCTTTTTTTACTAAATCCCTGAGTTTATACAAATTATTACAGCCCAAAAGAAATAAAACTAGAATTAAAAAAGTACATCAGGAATCATCAGCTACATCCGAGCAGCCTAATTCAGACTTAATGTCTAATAATATGAGATCGAGCCACTTCCGAGATCCAGATTTCCAAGCCTTATCTCATCTAGGGTGTTTCAGAGATCCAAGGGATTTCAAGAACCCCAGGCAGTGCATACACCCAAGATGTTAATCAGAAAATTGAGTTGTTCAGTGTGGAAGGGTCAGCCCTTATGCGTCCAAGTTCAGAGGGAGCTCAAGGGTCCCAAGGCAAGGCTCACACAAGAGGGGCAGAACCTAAGTTCTAAGAGCATAGTGCAAGTGCAATAAGAGAAAGGGGATAGGGAATACCCAGGCAGGCTGGTGGTCATGCCCAGCCATAAAGTAGACTGGCACACCCCTAACCAAACCTGTCGGCCAAACATTTAGAGAGTAAAGACCTACTGGAGGTCAAGCTATGGTCTGAGCAATAACTAGAATACTGTCAGGCCAAAGCTGTTACTCAGCACACACAATAAGGGAATAGGGATGGGAAACTGACAAAGCTTAGGGCCCAAAGGGTCCAGTTCATATCCATGGACAATAACTTCGAATATTGCCATGTTTCTGAACCATAACTTAAAGCATATAAGGGGATACGGGGGTTTGGGATTCATAAGGTAGCAAATAAATAAAAACTGACTGACAGGGTGCATACATAGATAAACATTAATTTACAAGGGAACGTATTACAGCATGCTAGTAACATATCTTGACTACAGAAACATGAGTAGAAGTAGACAGGAATGACAAACTGGAGTAATTAAAGAAAACATATTGTTGTTGAGGCTTGTAAATTAACTAGGACATACCAGTAGAGAAGCAAAGTGCAGAAAGGTAAAGCAAACACAAGTCCACAGTCTAGCCTTGGCTTTCAGCCGGCTAGGCAAAGCAACAGCCCAAGTAGTAGTAAAGAAAGAGAGAGTTTTAAGAGTAAGTGTGTATATGTTGAACTCAAGTTGTTCGTGTGTGTTTAAAGAAAAGAGGGTAGGGTATTTATAATTTTGAAAATGAGTGGAGAATAAGGTAATAAGTAAAGTTTTAACACAAATATGGAAACAATCACAAGTCAGAATCAATTAACACAAGACTTCCCTTTAATCAAGGGATTATTGTTCAAACGGATACTAACAGGGTCAAGATAAGGAAAGAAAATCAGTCTTTAAGCAGAATGGTTGTTGCCATAAAAGGAGCAGTAAAATCATACAATAGGTGTTTAAGTCTAAGTACAGGAATGTAATTATTTTTGGAAAGGATCTGGTAAGGCCAAACAAAGAGAAAGAATCAATACCCCTTAACAGGCGAGTAAAAATCAGAATTTCACAAAGGAAAAGTTTTGAAAATCAATCACGAGTTTGAGAATCAATCACAGAAGGGACTCAGTATATAAATGAAGTGCACAAGTAATAGACATGTGAGGCCAAGTTATGGCAAAATAACAGCATGTAGTAGTAACTAAAAAGAAGACATTCGAAGCATGATAGTCAAGTTTCAGTGTTTAACAATAGAGAAAAAGATCAGAAGCATGCAAAGAGTTGAGTGGAAACCATAGTTGAGTTTGACAGGTAGTAAGAACTCAGAACCAAAAGAGTCACATGAAGAAAAGAGAATTGAAGCACATTGCAATTTCAACAGACGAGTTGCACAAACAATTTCAAAGAAATCAAATAGTCCCCAAAGAAACTAGGGTTTTCGAAAATCAATCGAGTTTAGGGGAGATAAGCAGATAAACNCATGAACCAATTCAAAGAATCGAATAGTCCCAAAGAACTAGGGTTTTCGAAAATCAATCAAGTTTTATGAGGAGATAAGCAGATAAACAATAAAAACAGATTCAGAGTCTCGTCGATAAACCCCAAAAATTAGGGCTTTCACTATGCTAACTCAGATATAGAAGAAAGGTAAATAACACGAATATTAACAAACAGACTAAGAAAACTCGAACAAAATCCCCAAAAATTAGGGTTTTCAACATGCTAACTTAGATAGAAAACAACACAAACAAAAACAGTAGACAACATGTCGAGAATCAGAGAAGAGATTCGAATAACTTAACATGAAACCCTAGTTGAAGAATAAAGATTTCTGAAAGCAAAAAATTAAAGAGACTCGAGAAAAATGCATAGAAGGTTCACACACACATAGATCCGGAGCAGATTCTAGAAATTAATCGAAAGAACCTTAGAGAATTAGGATTTCGTAAGAAACCCAGGTGATAGAAAGGCTTTTGAAACCATCAATCTAAGCAGGAAAGTCGAAGGTCGAATCGAATAGCATGACTGGCTTGGACAAAGTTGAAGACGACCGGAGAACAGTCCTCGAGCAAAGGCTTGGTCGGAACCCTTCAAGATCTGGTCATAGGACCTTTAGAAAATGAGCCACGCAGAAGCCATGAGAGGCTAGTATAGGCCTCCGATGAGCCTGAGAAGCCATAGATTAGGTTTTCAGTGAGAGGCGGCGGCTAGGGTTTGAGGTGAATTGAGAGAGGGTTAGAGAGGAGGGGATTCAGAGGCGGCGGTCCGAGAAAATGATGGTAGGGTTTTAGGTCGTTCTGAATTAAAAGGAAAAGGAAAGGGGGAGCCGTTTGATCTTTTAGATCAACGGCTGGATTTAAATGGGTTTAAGTGGGGACCGGGTTGGGTATGATAGGAAGGGGTATGGATCGGGTTGCAAGTGGTAATTGGGCTGGGTATTTTTTTTGGGCTAAGTTGGGGTTTAATTGGGATATAAATTGATTCTATATTTGCAATTGAAATGGCTATGTGTTAATAGCCGATTTTTTCCCTTTAATTTTATATAAAATAGTTAAAAAATGATTTTAAATCAAAATTAACAAGCATTGAGCTAATTATAAATATAAAACATTAATCTGAAAATACTGGAAATAATTTTATAAAGTGTAAAATGCCATTAATCGTAATATAGGCTATAATTGCAGTTGTGTGCAATTTAGCGTTAAAAACACCAAATGAATTCGTAAAAATATGCAAAAAATTACCTTAATTATTATTTTGGTGTAGATAAGTGTGAGAATGAAAATGAATTATTCACCAAAATGATAATTTGGGAATAATCATTGGATTTTGTTTGTTGTTAAAATAGGCAATAAATTGGTTTAAAAATCGTTAAAAATGCCAAACTCTTGGTGTGCATTATATTGCACAAATATGCCTATTTTGGAAGTATTTTGGGTATAATAATGCTTAGGGAAAAATTGTGTATCAACAGTCCATCCCATATCTTCCGTCAATTGATTAGAAGGTAAAACCCAATTTTGGAATTAACTTGATCAACTCCAAAATCCAATGGTATGTGAAGTATTGACTTGTTATTCTTGTAATGGTCTTCCAAATTACTTCTACAAGTATGGTATACAAAATCATTATATACATTTTTAAAATTATAAAACTTATTGATACAATGACCGGGGAGAAAAATCTCACTTCTGATGCATGTCTAGCTAGAAGACCATCACGAACCCATTTGTCATATTCCTGAATGATTAACATTTTAGGATGTTGGCCCCGTTATTGAATTCATCCTCAAAGGGGTGTCTTTTCTTCAAAATGGGGGTCACTTACTGAGGTACCTGTTTACATTGAATTCGTGAGTAGGACTATTAAATTAAAAGCCATGAGGGAAAGCGTAATCTTAAGTTTATTTAAAATCGCTTAACTCCTGAGTCGAAGTTAGATCATAAGGCGAAGAGTTCCATGCTACTTGGTCGCCGATTTTATAGAGATTGTATTGGTTGTGTGCTTCAGCTTTTTTTGCACTGGCGCGTGAATCACAATTCTAGTTTCTGGAATTTGACTGGGAAGAAACTTGTCGTCCAGAACAAATTGAGATACACAGAATTCTGTAGATATACCCTCTTGAACTGTAGATGGTATGTTGGACGGCACCTCTGATGTAGTTTTCCATCTCCTCTTGATCCAAACATTGTCATGAAAGCACTTGTTTCTGGTAGTTGTATGTATCATTGTTAGTGTAGTAACTTAATGTTAGAATACAAATAAATACATATACGTAGCTAGAATACATTACACATATTTCAAGATTAAAATCAGAATACATCAAAATACAGCTGAAATACATATTAAATACGCAGTTAGTTCCATTTACATTTTTAAGGTTAACACAGATATGAATTACAGCTAAATACAAAATGCTCAATATGTTAAGAATGTTAAACCTCAACATTATCTCCGACATCTGTGTCAATGCCATCATCACGTCTCCTTTGGGTTCAGTTACTGATTTTGTGAAGATGGTCTGAAAGCTTCTTGAAGTTATCATTGATCAATGTTCTTAGAGACTTGAACATCTCCCACAGCCTTTAACAATACAACAAAAAAATTAGAAGATTGCGCCAAATAATATATGAATGCTCAAGCATTAAACTGTAAATGTTTAATTTGTGGTTAAATACTCACGTATTCTTTGAATGAATTTAGGTCTTTCCTCAAAGAAGATACTTCGTCATTTTGGCCTTCTGGCAGCTGATTGTCATGCAAAAACTTTATGTCCAATTTCGAAAACACAAAACAGGAAGGAATCTCTGGGCTGATATTCTGTTTCATTATGATGCTTTCGTGTTCTCTTGCGCTTTTTAATGGGGCGGTGATGAAGATGGACCAACAATTGCAACATGTTTCTTTCTTACATTGAAGATCGGGTGTAGGAGAAAAGTCATCCGAATCCTCTGCCGATTTATCTGAATGAGCAGGAGTAGGTCTGTTCTTCAACATCGCGGCATACAGGAGGAATCTGAATAACGGCAAGCTCTATATCGCTTGGACTGATGTCCTTGAAAACAATCTGAAAAACGGAAATATAATAAAAAGTCTAACTAAAAACTTCCAGATGCAGATTTGGAATACAAAATGAAATTTCTATTGAAGATAAGGCAGAGTTGATGATTTGGAAATAATTGCATATGTATGACGAATTAATAATGAAGCTACAACAGCTGTATATTGTTGTATGCATATGAATACAATGTATGCAGTAGATGTATTCAACTGTATGCAGTTTCTGTATGCATTTGTATCAAGTGGTATTGCAGCTGGATTATTAGTCCCTATGCATTTGTATACAGTGTATCTTGAATCTATATGCAAGTATTTATTTCTGTAGCATTTGTATCCAAATGTATATTTGCTGTATGCATCAATATCTGTATGCTGCTGATTATACAAGTATTTCTATCTGTATGTATTTGTATAGAAATGTATTCTGCTGTATGCATATCCCTGAAATGAGATGCAGTCTATTGTATGCAAATGTATGCAAATCTGGACTGCATTTGTATGCCAACTGTATTGCAGCATTTTTGGAGAATATGACAGCAGAAAACTCAAACAGTATTGAAACATAAAAATTGTATCTGAATGCAACTGACCATACTTCTATATGCAAATGTATGCCTATATATTATTAATAAATCTAAACTAGCAATGATACAATTTGTATATTACCATGTTTCCAGTGTCATTGAACATGCCGTTTATCAGATAAGCAAAGGTTGGCTGATTTCGCGTGGTTCTCCAATTGAGTATTCTGGGGACCACGTCATCAACTCGGAGTGCAATTTTAGAAATAACAGAAGAACAGCACTCATAAAACCACACTTGCA
The DNA here is from genome assembly GCF_001879085.1 of Nicotiana attenuata. NCBI lineage: Eukaryota > Viridiplantae > Streptophyta > Magnoliopsida > Solanales > Solanaceae > Nicotiana > Nicotiana attenuata. Next base: position 72,235 of record NW_017673542.1, read on the forward strand.
TAGCTAGGGGCATCCCAGCTATCCTGTAATACTTCTTTCACAGCATCCATCTTTTTACTAATCGATTTTGTCAACATCTCAAATGCTTTTTGAACCCCAATGATATTCAGAATAGCGCCCACATCTCTACTAAGTCAAAATGTAGCCTTGGTAAGTTGTACTATTCTTCTCGGATGAAAAATGAGGTGTGTATGAAATACAACAAAAGATATCTTCAAGCATCACCATCATTATCGGGACCCATTTTTGTCATCGAAGCATTTCATCAAATGTTTCTTCTTGACAAGATTAGCACCTCCAAAATAAGTCTCAGTAAGCCGTTAGGAAGCGTTTCACTAAACTCAAAATCTTCACCATTACAAACCACATTTTAGGCCAGTCACAAGCGCACAACTCCCTTAATGTGAAATGTAATTCAGTACATTGACGTGTACTGCAAATACATTGTTAGGAGTGCCTTCTAACTGGAGAGCCATGAAGCATCTGAAGAGTTGATGTTTGAACTTCGCCAGCGCTTCATTTGAGAAATGAGCCAAAAACATTGTTATTGCCAAATTGTTGGTACTGAACAGGAGTAAGGTTCTCTTTTAGCTGGGAGACTATATCAGTGTTAGTGGTAAACACTGATATGGGGTGCAAATTTTGGCTGGTGTTTCACAAACAAAATTAATTCCTGCAATTAACAATAACAAATAACATATGTTAATACAGTTGAATACATTGCATATTTCATAGTAAATCAATTTTGAATACATATCAATACAACTACAAACACTTACAGAAGACTAAATACAGTGACAAAGGCTAAATACATAGTAAAAAAACTAGATACCACAACACATGACATAAAAAATAAGTAAGTTGAATACATATGAATACATTTGAAAACTTACTGGAAAATTGAATAGTTGCAAACAAAAATAACTAAAGCTGAATACACATTAATACTTATGAATACAAGTAAAACTTACTGGAAAATTGAACATTTGGAAACTATCAAAATACATAAGAATACATATACATACTTAAAAAGAAACAGAATACAGTATACCAAATAGTACAAAAATACAACCAGATACATACGAATACAACATCATACATGTAAAAAAGATTGAATAATTATGAATACATATAAGTTTCTTTGAATGCATATTGATACAAATAGCAATTACCTTTTGGTGTCGTGTGTCTGATGTTTTTTTGGCAGCAACTTCCTTTACATTGACACATGAAGAATCATTCATAGGTTTTTTCCTCTTTGAAGCAACTGGATTTTTTGTTTCTTTTGAAGATTTCTCAACTAAGACTTCTTTCGACTTGTTATTGTGTAATTTTGCTAATAAACCTGCAAAATCTGACTCCGCTTGAGTTGTTTGCAACGAGAAAGAGGGCTCATCAAAATTGAGAATTTTGGTGGGTATACCTCTGGTTATCATGTTGTGTGGCGTTGAATCCGCCATTGAAGAGAAAAACCAAAGCTTCCTGGTGAGAAAACAATACCAATGGTTATTGTTTCAGAAATTTATGAAAAATCGGTATAAAAATTATAGAAACAAAATAATGGTATCAAAATCGAAGAAGAAAACTTACCAGTCGTATAATTTTCGGCAGTAAAACAGTGATTCCGTATAGATTCTGAGTTGTAGGATTGATGGAGAAATAGTGAATTTGGGTGGGAGAATAGTTAAGAAACGTGGGTATGCGGGAGAAGAGAGTAAAGTGTATGTAAAAGAGAGAGAGAGAGAACGTGTTTAGAGGAGTTATATGGTGATTATGTGAGAGAAAATACTAAAAAGGAGAGAGAAAAATATTATTTAGCATATATGGTGCCTTAAATGTAGGATGTAACTATAATTGGATATTTTGCTATAAAGGATAAAAGGTATTTATAGGATGTAATATTTTAAAATGGTATTTATTTAAGATAAATAGGGTACTAAGGTTTTCTATAGGGTGTAAAATTTCCTTTATTTTATTGGATATTGCAGTAAATTTAAATTCTTGTGAAATAGAACAGTTCTGAAAAGAGTTTTAGCAAAACAGTTTTGCACAACAGTTCTTAAAATCTTATAAAACTGTTTTAGCAAAACAGTATTATACCGAAACTGTTTTATACATTGCGAAACTATTTTAGTTATTTTATCTTATCGGGTAAACCGATAACCGAACCGATAATGATCGATAACCGGTTAACCGATAACCAATAATCAATATCTTATCGGTTTGGTTATCGGGTTATGATATTTGTAAACCGACAATCGATAGGCAAAACTGATAATATTAATAACCAAACCGAACCGACCGATGCCCACCCCTAATGACAAGGTTAAAACTATTAGTGGAGTTAGACAATATTTGAGGATTCTCATTCATTAAAAAGAGAAGATTACCAAAATTTTGTAATGGCCTTTTTCCTAAGAGACCGGGTCCAATAAGTATATCACAAGTTAAAAATAAGTTTCTCAAGTTGAATTGCCTTTAAATGAAGGGAAAAAAGTTGAATTACGTCCGTCAAATCAATATTCAGCGTCAACTAAATCCTTAATCTAGAAGTCTTCTAAAACGGAGAAAAGGAAAGTAAAAAACAGCAGGAGTTCATATGTTGAATCTTTTTACTGTCAAAATTTACTTCACCAAAATTACTGCTCTAGAGAAATTAGTTTCACCGAAATTACTGTCAAAATTTACTTCACCAAATGTCTATGCAAATTATATATCAAGCCAGTTTCATGTTACTTAGAGGGTGTTTGGCTAAGAGCCCGTTTGGCCAAGCTGCTAAAATCTGCTTATTTTAAAAAGTACTTTTTTTCATAAGCACTTTTTTTCAAAAGTACTCTTGCAAGAAAAACAGTTTGTGTTCGGCCAATTCATTTAAGAAGTACTTTTTGCAGCATTTGGTAAACAAATTGTGTTTGGCCAATCTTTACAAAAAGTACTTTTGAGTGTCAAATTATCAAAAAGGATAGTGCCAAGGTCTTATAATTCTTTCAAAGAGAAAAATGAACTCAAATATTTATTGTAAGAGACTTTTATTATTTTTTATTTTATTTAACTAAAATATAAAACATAAAGTAAACAAACATATTAAAAATGTAAATCAATTTTACATATATAGTTATACCAAAGCATATATTATTATCTAGTATAATTACTTATTGTTACATGATGATTTGAATCATCAAAATACATCATTCAGTATGAATTAAAAGTGTATTCCACAAATTACTATATATTGATAATCTACCATGAAATAATAAGTTAAGTCACTCACACATGATAATATTTCTCAACGATTTCATCTCGATGTCTATTGCACAATGCCTCCATATTAGTAGAAGACTTGTCTTGCATTTCTAAAGGAATATCAGAAGGCTCATCTCCTTCCTCAATCTCTGCAGTAATATTTTTATTAGCATAATAATTGAATTCCTTATTCGGATAAAATTATATATATCCTTGGTAAATGTAACTAGATGATTCTTAGTGTCAAACCTGAAAGATGGTATTCAGCGTAAAATAGAAATAATTTTAAATATATAAAAATAAAACTTTTTGTAAAAGACATAGTTAAGTATGTCTAAATTAAAATTCAAAAAGAGTAACTAATTATTAACACACATAATGTATAATTTAATTTTTTAAAAATTTAAATTCAAAAAGAAACTAATTCGTATTACCTAACCTTACTAACTTTGTCCTAAATTGCCAAGTGACCTATTGTCAGGCTGCCACTTGGCTTAATGTGTGATGCTTTTTCTTCTTCTTTTAAGAATATATAGATAGATTATGTGATAGAATTGTAAATTTATTACCTATTTGTAGGTAATTTTCACAAATTAGAAATATTCGGGAACTAATAGCATATAACAGAAGAAATTATAAATGATTATTTGTAGGAAAAGATTTGATAATCCAAAGAAGGATGTAGATAATTAGCTTTAGTGTGAAAAAAGAAGAAGATAATTTGGAGAGTTACAAGACATTACACAAAGAAAAAATCAAAAACAAGAAAAGTCAATAAAGAATTTGGAAAGTTATAATATGATTTGTGTACAAGATATCCTTAATTTTAAAAAAAAATGGTAAAAACTAGAGAAAAAAAAATGAAAAGAGAAAACTTAAATTAGTAAGGGATAATTTGGAAAATATAAATTTATGGTAAGGATAGCTTTGTCTTGAATAAATTAGTTTTCCTTTTGCTTATGCTTCTTGGAAGAAGCTAGAACTTTCTGCTTCTTCCCAAAAGCAGAAAAACTGCTTCTGCTGCTGACTAAAAGTACTTCTCTGTATTGGCCAAACAGCTTAAATTTTTTAAAAAGTACTTTTTTTGGAGGAAAAAAGTACTTTTGGCCTCCCAGAAGCTTGGCCAAACGTGCTCTAAGCTTATAAGCTGATCAAACCAGTTTATAAGCACTTTTTGGCTTATCTACGCGTTTGGTAAAGTTAAAAGTACTTATAAGCCAAGTGCTTATAAGTCAAAAATAAGCCATAAGCTAGTCACCCCCAGCTTATGAATTTTTAGCTTATAAACACTTTCAGTTTGAACAAAATTTTTACTATTGTATCCCTAAAATATTCCTTTTTAGAACAAAACTCCTACATCGATACTCATTGCATTCACGTATTTTTTCGACAGGCCTCTTCAAGCCTGCAATTCTCATTGACTATTTAAGGCAAGCAAATACTCTATTCCTTTGCATATTTGTATCTATGTGATTGTGTATTAATCTTTGAACTGTATGTAATAAACGAGGACATATCAAATTTTTTGGTGTATTGCTTTTTAAGTGTTGTGGTAATGAAGACAGTATTTGTTTCTCTTCAAATATTTTGTCCTATTTAAGTTTAGTTTTTTACTGAGAAACTTTTGTCAATTTATTAATTATTATAACTTATGATTATATTATAAAATAAATTATATTTATCATAATAATTATCTTATCTAACCACGATTGTATTTCAAATAAAATGACAACTAGAATATTTTGCATTTAAATCGATATGGAATCTAAAATTTTGAAGAAATTACGCCCTTATAAGTATAAACCGTTCTAAGATTATTTAAGTCATTTTAACAGAAAAAGAGCTTATCAGCACTTTTTTATCAAATACTGCAGTAGCTTATTATTAATTTCAGCACTTATATCCAAACACGTTACTGCTTATTTATTAAATCCGTTTAAGTGCTTTTCGGCACCTAATGCTTATCAGCTAATCCAAATGGGCTCTTAGCCTGTCTTTTAATTTAAGATAGAGATGAATATAGAATTTAAATTTTATGGGTTTAAATCCATTATATATGAGTACATTTTTACTGTTTCTTGCAATTTTAGTGGATCTTTATACGTAAATCTATACTATATTAAAAGTACGAAGGCCCTTAGCGAATTGTCGTTCGCCTTTTTTACCCTCTAAAACTTGATTTCATACTAGACGAATTAGTCATTTCATTATTTCTCCTAATTTTTTTAGGACTTTAAAATCACCTAAGATTTTTCTTATTATATCTTTCCTTAATCCTTTTTTGAAGTATATATATGTAAAAAGTCATAATATTTGGCAACCTGTAACACATTAATTATCAAACCTAACGTGAGTAATTTTTCATCCAAAGAAAAGATACATATCCATTGTTAGATATCCTTCAACAAATACAAGAAGTAAAAAAAGAAATCAAGAAAATTAATTTAAAATTTAATTTTACACTCAAAATAGTTATTTAATTATTTTTCTAACTTTTAGGATGTTAAAATTAGCTGAAATTTTACTTATTATATTTTTTTTTATTTGAACTATGTAAAAATCTTAATATATAGAATTATATGACGTGTAATATATTTATTAAATCAAAACTAACGTGAGTATTTGCCATTCAAAGCAAAGCTAAACTTCCATCGTGATATCCTTCCATTGTGATATTACCATCGTTTCAGCTATCGTTTCTCTTTTACTATAATTTAAGGGTCTAAAAAAATAACTTTATCAATTAAAATTTGAATATTATAATAAAATAACAATGTGACCTTTATTTTATATGACCATTCGGTTAAAATTTTCGTATGATAACCTACATATGAAGTCTTTTTTGTTTTGTTTTTCTTTTTATAATCATTCTAATAAATGACAACTTCCTATATTTACGTTATTTTTTATAAAGTATTAACTCTAATATTCGAGTATTTTTTAAGATTTAATATTATTATTTATTTATCGAGCTAACGGGCTCAAAAGGATCAATGTTCATCATATTTAAGAACTTATACTTTTTATTTTATATTATTCAATAATTCACTTTATCTAATATTTTTTTGTATTTTTAAAAAAATATATATATTTATTGATATAGGGTACACGCTTTGCGTACCCTAATGCTAGTTTAATCAAAAGTATTGGGTTAATCTAACCCATAGCTTCAAGCGGCATCCGTCCCTGTTTTAAGATTCTCCTAACCAAATTCACATAAAACTCGTTAACTAATTAGTAATACCAAACCATGCACCGGAGAAAGCTGTGCCCGTCTGCGGAGCAGAGGAAGAAGATGATATACAGTAACAAAATTTCCCTCATTACACCTCCAAGACGACAAAAAAGAAGAAGTGAATTTACACCACTATTAATCCGAGTGCCTAATCTTATATCTTTTCATTTGCATTGAACAAGAAACCAACACAAAATTTTACAGGCGTACGTGCTCTACCGAGTTTGAAAATGCGAATGAAGCGTCAACCCACATTTCCCCTATAATCATTGGGATCCGGGAACGGCAACGGAAGCTGATTCGAGAAGTTTTTGGGCCAAAGAGAGTTGATCCATCAGATGAATGACACGTGTCCTGTAAGTCCGAGCCTGATCAACAGCCTCGGCCTCAAGTTCACCGAGCTGAGAGCAAAGTCGCTCCTCAGCCTCCTCCGCCACCCTCAGCCTTTCCCATGTTTTGTGCAATTCCTGCTTCATTTTCTCTTCCCTCTCAATGCTCTTTTTCAATTCTTTCTCTAACTCCTCATTTCTTCTCCTGAGTATCTCACTCTCCGGCACGGCGGAGATATCCCGGCGATGAGGCTTTGTTTGGTTAGTAGGCACAGCAATTGTCGAAAACATGTTGAAGGAAATAGTAGTTGAGAAAATAGTGGAAGCAAATATAGCTATTATTATTATTGAGCTTAAAAGAAAGGAAGAAAGGCAGGAGACTGATTTGTGGTTTTACGCTGATATGAAAACAGTTTAGTTGAAGGAGTTTTTATAGACCCAAGATTAACATGTCCAGGTTCAATGTACCTAATTTCCAGTATTGTTTGCGTTGATATTTTTGAACTACAATTATTGATTCAGCTAAATTTCTTTTTTATTTTTTTATTTTTTGTAATTCAGGGGCTTATTGCGTAAATAGCTACTAGCAGAGAGTTTTTGTCTCTTTTTATAAGCACCAGTGCACGTTAGCCATCTCCCAGGCCCTAGCGTCACATGAGAGCTTTTTTGGTTTGTTTTTTCACTGTTCTTTTAAACTCGACTAATTTAGATTCACATAAAAATCTCACTTTTAAAATAAAATGCTCTCTATCACACATGAATTAATGTCTAGCAATCGAACCCAAAATCTTAAAAGGACGGATGAATACTTAAAATTCTATTACGACCTTTGGTAGCATGGGCAAAGCTACGCTCTGGTAAGGGTGGTCAATTAACCATCTTTCGTTAGAAAATTATATTGTGAATATAGATAAAATATTAAATTTTAAAAATATATCTGAAAAAATTCTTGTCTTCGCTGGTAGTATCAAATGAGTTTTTCAACATACTGCGTCACTGGATACGAATTAGCAGGAAAATAGTGCAGGGGACCAACCTGACCTTGAATTTGTGGCCTATATTACTGTGTGTCAGTTTTGATTTGTGATGTTGAGAAGCGGCCGAGCAGTATAGGAACGGTGACGGCACAACTTCTTGGTATTATTATTCAACTATCCTTCCACTTGGGGAAGACGCAAAAACTGCCCTTGCATATTTATTTCCTCTTTTCCCTAATTTCTTTTATTTTTAATATAGACTTCAAGAAGAAGAGCCAAATAAGAACAACTAAAATAGCAATTTCTAGGAGCTTTGATTTCCTTTTCGAATCCTCCCTTTCTATTTTTGTTGGATTTTTTTTTATCTTTATTAATCCCCCGTTCATTTTTACTTGTCAACTACACAAAAAATACATTTCCACTTTTACTTGTACATTTTAGCAAATCAAGAGAAATAATTTTTCTTCTTCTTTTTACCTTATTATTAATTACTCATTTCCGAAATTATTTCCCATGACTTTTTGAAATGCTATCATTACTAGGGGTTATATGGTAAAATATTTACTATTGTTTACCTTGAAAATGGTAATTACAATTAGATTTGATTTTGTGGTTCTAAGAATACGTTATTTATTTTTATGCTAGTTGTTAGGCAGTGGATGCTAGGTATGAGACTAGAAAATAAGATAAGGGCTTGAAGATAGCGTGGCAAGCAAACCGAGTGACCGTGAATCGAGGTCTCGAGCTAGCCTATAGGGGGCCTCGAGGTTAAGCTGATGAGCTCGACTGGAGATGGCCGATGAAGGACTAACAGTTCTAAGAGCTTTGATGAGGGCTCTTTATGATCAATGATGAATAATAAATGAAGAACAATCAATGAAACGCAATAAATGTAAGCAATGCAATAAATATAAGCAATAAACTCAAGGCAGAATATGTTTAAGTTAGAGAGCAGAGAATGTTCTTGTTCTTGTATTCAATATCATGTGTGCAAAAAATAACAAGGATCCCCTTTATATAGAAGGGGGAATCCCAACACGTACAAGTGTATTTATTACAAAGATATGCGGCTGGTACAACCATTTATTACAAAGATCAACGACTAGTACAACCATTTAATGTCACGGTACGGACTTGTACTATTCTTGTAGACCTGGTCAACTTTAACCACATGCCTATTGTGAATTTCCCGCTTGTCCAAGATAGCCGCCGATTTGCACTGCCCCGATCCTCGGGGTCAAACTTCGAGCTATGCCTCGAGGCTTCTGAAAACGAGCTGTGAAATGCCATAACGATCATAAAATCGGACTCTCCGATTTTAGCCGTATACAGATAGTCCCCGCGTTTCTTAGAGTGTAATGATAAGAAACGGTCTTGAACTCTTGCTTCTTTGGTACTTTCATTATGACGTCAGCCCATCAGAGCATTAAATGCCATGACTCAAAGGCTGCACTGAGGTCGCTGTCAGCACGATTATCGAAAAGCCCACGAACCACTATCGGTTTGACCTTTCCGCTCCTCAAGCACTGCCCAAATAGCTTCTATAAATACTTCAATTCGTTTGCCATTTTTGCTTTTTACAATATCTCCAAGTTTTTAGAGCTAACTTCACAACTTTCTGCATCTATCTTCTTTCTGTGCTTGTTTCTTCATCTTCTTTACTTGAAATTTTTTTATAGTTATGGCCAGAACCTCTAAAATGGTGCCTCAGAAAGAGGGCATCACTTCTTCGTCATGCCCTTCCAAGGGAAAACCAAAATTGCCTCCGACTATCGAGCAATGTACCCCTGGCGAATTTGATACGATCTCTGATTTTTCCATCGAAAATCTCCCTTCTACACCGGGCCGATGTGAGCTCGTGTCTCGGTACATCGGCGTGGTGACCGACACGGAAAGGGTAAAGAAAGACTGCCGATGGGGGGAAGCAGTGCAGGTAGAAATCCCCAAACCTGAGGAAAGCATAGTAGACCACAAAGCTGGCTTCCTCAGCGTATACACATACCCATTCACTATAGGTCCTGTAGATCCCTCTTCCCCGGAGATAGATCCGGTGATTCTTGACTTTTGTCGTGAGTACCGAGTGACACTCGGTCAAATCTATCCTTCTTTTTGGAAGATCGTTTACATGCTCCGATATTTCTCCAACCAGGTCGAGGGAATGACCTTCACTCTCAATCACCTGGTCAGATTGTACATCCCTCATTTCTTTCGAGGTTTGATCAAGCTTAATCCTCGATCCGTGAAGACGTTCTTTTCGAGCATCGATGAGGACAAGGACCGGGGGTGGATGAGCTGATTTGTCAGAGTAAGGACCTCGAACATCATCCCGGCTGATAGGATGCCATTCCCGGTGGAATGGAACATGAAGCGTAAGTGTCTCTACCTCGAGTACATCTCGTTACCCCTTCTTCTCCTTCTGAAATGATCTTCTTTTGATTATATAGCCAGCATTTGGTACCCTGGCGCGGTTCACGACCTTCCGGGATGGATCAGACAATTGGACTCTGCTTTTTCTTATGGTAAGCGTGCTTGGCGTGATTTGGCCAAAATGCGGTGGCAGGCCAAGAACCACGGTATGCTTTTTATTTACAGGTTCCTTACGAGTATTCTTAGTGGTGGTAAGTTTAACACATCATGCCTATGCAGGCCTCGAGGAGGGCGTGTCGATGAGACCGGCTCCCCCAGTGAAGAAGAAACCTCGAAACCTGACAAGGGCAAGAAGAGGAAGAAGGAGGCGTCGACTGAGTCTCCTAAATCGAAGAAACCCAAGGTCCGCAAGCCTGGGACCGATGCCACGATTATGACTTCGACCGCTGCGGCAAGTCTTCGTGAGGATGATGATGACAGCGACCGGCCTTTGGTACAAAGGGTGAAACGGAGTGCTGATGCTCCACAACCCATTGGGCGCAAGGTCGCCGAGTCGGGGATGATCGATGTGGACCTAACCCGTGCTGAGGAGACCCTCGAAGAGGGTTCGGGCGCAGTCCCCGAGCTTCAAGTCGTACATGGTACAGTCCGCACCGATGAAACCTCGGCTGGCAACTCCGGTGGTCCTGAACCCAAAGTTTCTCAGGGTCGAGATGAAACCTTTATAGAAATTGATGCCTTGGGTGGCTTTAAATTGGGCCCTTCGTTTTCACCGGGGGAAATTAGGGATGTCCAGGACCCGGGTACCGCCGGTGTGGGGGCCTCTCATGGAGAGAAAGATATGCTCAAGGACTACTTCATCGGCATCGACGTGGACACAGACCTCGATGCCATCGTTGCTCTTGAGGAGGCCGAGAAGCTTCAACAGCAGGTAAAATTCTCGACATGCCATTTGCGCTTTAAGTTTTTCCCTTATCTTTCTAACTCTTCTGCTTTTGTTGTAGGTCAAGAAATTATATGACCATGTCTTTTCTAAGCTTCAAGATGAGCTTTCATGCCGTGAGAAGGAGCTCGAGAAGCTCGCCTCGGAGCTAAATAAGTCGAAAGCTTCCTCTGCCCGAAAGGAAGAGGAGTTGAGTGAGCTTCGGGCAAGCCTAGAGGGGGTGCACCAGGAATGGGCTGGCCTTGATGAGCAGGTAGCACGGCATCCGTGAACTCATCTTTTTATTCTTATAACTCGATGCTCACCACCTTGTTTCGCCTTTGCTGATTGGACAAAAGGATGCCATGGTGGGGCAACTTCAGGAATAGGTTGCAGTCAAGGATGCGGAGATCCTCGAGTTGAGGAGGCAGAATGAGGCCGTGACCTCAGAGAGAGACCTTTTTCGGGGAGAGTTGGCCTCGACCCAGGATCTTCTCCGAAGTGCTCGAGAGCAGGCTGCTGCACTATTTGTGCCAAGTCTGAGGCCGAGGAAAATGCATCTTCATACAAGAAAGATGCCGCTACCGCAAATGATCGAGCCAGAGAGATATTTGAGAAGGCCGAGCAGAAGCTGACTCGGGTCGTTGCTTATGCTCGTTTGCAAGCTAGGAGGCAGGCTCTCGAGGAAGCAAGCGCCAAAGGTGCCGATCTCTCAGCTGAGATTGAGGAAGCCCGAACCTTGGAGGAAGGATCGCATTTTCGGCCACTTCGGATGAGGGTTCCGGAGATGATCCGGATAGTAGTGAGGGTGAAGAATAGACTCACATGGTCTTCCCCTTTTCTCTTTCCCCTTTTTTTTTGCATATGGATTTCTCGGGGGGGAAGGGCTTTGTAAAGACACCCCTTGTAAATATATTTTTGGGAATGTAAAAAAGATTTTTCTGCTTCAAGTCTTCGAATTTTATATTTCAACGTTTACACGAAGTTAGCCTTTGAATCTTGATGTTGGCTCTTCGGAGGCCATACTTGGAGTAATCGGGACCCTCGAGATCGGGCACCATCTCGAGATTAGGTCGATAGCCTTTTTAGAGCCGATGCTTGTGGTAACAGAGGTCCTCAAGATCGGGCACCATCTCAAGGCTAGAAAGACGTGGGGATCTCGATAGCCATCGGTCGTTGTATGACAGTGGCATTCATATGATATGATCGTAAAGCGAACGGGGTGGTCCCACCGGTTCACTTCCCCAAAAGTTATAATGGCATGTTCAAGATTAATTGACCTTCAGAATAGGCGAACAGTCGCCGCTTGCTCTATATATGTATTTGCTTTCTTCTTATTTGAAGATTCCGCTACTTTGAGCAGTTATCCTCCCTATAGAGCTCTCCTACCCTGCGCCAGTTCTTTCACCATTTCAATTCAAGGCCTTTGCCTAAGTTTTCACTTCCTTTCTCTCGCTTTACCATAGTTATGGCTACTACGCCCAAATCCGTTCATCAAGTAGAGGAGGGTTCCGCCTCTGCTTCTCGCTCGATCGGTGGTACACCGTCGGCGTCTGGTGAGCTAACCTTGAGATGCTTTGTCTCGAGGAGGGATTTTACGTTAGAGAGGCCTCCCAATGTTCAGGGCCTTTGGGAGCATGCATCGAGGTTCATCTCATCAATAGGAGAGGAACACCTCGAGGCGGTTAGGAGAGACTGCGGATGGGGAGAAAAGGTGATACTGAAGGTACCTTCCTCAGATGAGAGCATCATGGCCCATGTCGAGGGGTTTTTGAACGTATACACGTACCCCTTTACATTGGGCCCTCTCGATAGGGTCGTGCTCGAGTTTTGTAGAAGATATCAGGTTACCCTGGCACAGGTTCACCCATCGTTTTGGAGGATAGTGTTGATGATAAGGTACTTTCTTTTATGTGTATTAACTCTGTCACCGCAAGCATTGGAGAATTTTCTGAGATGAGACAGTGCCCCCTCGGGGAGGAGGAAGGATCGTCGGCTTTGGGGCCGAGGAACGATAAAAAACGGAAGGAGTCCTCGAAGGACGAAGGTGCTCATAGCGAGGTAAGCCCTGCTCGGAGGCTCAAAGAAGATGTATCAGCTGAGCCTACTGCATCCGAGGCTTCTAGCCTCGGAAAAATGGTTCCTCCTTTGCCGTAATCTTCTTTTCCCGTCGAAGGTACTTCGAGGAATAAAGATTTTCTGTCGCCTTCTTCTTCTCCCGTCGAAGGTACTTCGAGGGATAAAGATTTTCTGCTGCCTTCTTCTTTTCCCGCCGAAGGTACTTTGAGGGAAATTCGAGGCCAGGGACCGCCCACATCAAGCGGGATTTCGAGCGACCGTATTCCCATCGGGAGTGGCTCTACCGGGGCCGATGAGACCAGGCCAGTAGATGTGCGTTCAACTTTTGAGGAGGCTCAGCGGCTCTGTTCTGTGGTGAGTTTTGGCTGACTGTATTGGCTTTTCAGTTTCGCACGTTCATTTTCTAACTGAGCTTCTTTTTCATAGGCCTTTGACAAGCTCAAGTCCGAGCTGCTCCGCCGCGAATTCAGGTTGCGAAAAGCCTTGGAAGGGGAGAAATCCCTCAGGCTTCTCTGTGACAAAAGGGAAAAGGAGGTTGTATACCTTCGGTACGAGGCGAGTCGAAGTCTGGATTACGAAGGCTACCTTGAGAGACAGGTAACCTTTGTTTCGAGGGGATGCATGTTTCTTCTTCTATCCTCGGAGACTGATATTTCGATGCTTCAGTTGCAGAGAAAGACGGAGGAACTAGAACGCCTTTGGGGTGAAGTTGGTCAGGCTAAGTATGAGTGTAATGAGCTAAGGGCCCAGATAGATGCCCAAGTTGCGGCCAAGAAGAATGATTTGGCCAAGGCTTCTGCCCTCGAGGTGCAATTCCGGAAGCTCGGTCCAGATGAGCATGATTGCAAGGCTCAAGTCTGATCTTTTGAAGATGAAGGCCGAGGTCGTAGACGCGCGGGCTGAAGCTGAAGAGATTCGAGCTAAGGCTGACAAAAAAGTGGCTGTCTATTTAAAAGACGTTGCCGATGCTCGGGTTGAGTTGAGAGGGGCTTCCGATCGGGAGAGAAGAAGTAATGAATATGCCCGATGTAGATCCCGGAGGAAACCCTCGAGGAGATCCATGCTAGGGGCTTCGATCTCTCGGAAGAGATAGCGCAAGCCAAGGCAGATGAATACGACGCCAAGTTCCACGTATCCGATGCCGAAGATAATGAGGAAGAGGCCGATGGAGCCGCAGTCCCCGAGGGGAAGTATACTAGGCCTATCCTTGATGATTCTATGTATAATGCTCTTAGAGAACATTGTAAATGAAGCTTTGTATTTTTCCACACATACATAAAAGGAAGCCTTTCGGTTGTATCTTTTCATGAATTTCTCTTTGCTTGTGTGCGACTTTCTTTGTCTTGTATTTTGACGTTTGTCAATGATTAGCCAAATGAACTGGACTTCGAGGTGAAAAACCCTTAGGTTTACAAATCGGCCCTGAGGCTTGTTAGGCTTTTGAATTTTGAGCTGGCTCTTAGGCTCTTACGCTTCGGGTTGGTACGACCTTTAATTTTAAGCTGGCGACAGTGGCTCTTACGCGTTGGGTCGGTACGACCTTTAATTTAAGCTGGCGACAGTGGCTCTTACGCGTAGGTTCGGTACGACCTCTAGTATAGGCTTTATTTTTCCCTCGTTGAAGTATTTTATGTTCGTCCGACTCTTCGACGGTTTCGATAAAAACCTCAATTGCGAGCCGTTATGTGATGATAGACGAGCACCTCGGGATATTTCGCTCGATGGCTGAATTGTTTCGAAGCCTTTTTATTGTTTGGAGCTGATGTGATCGAAGCTCTTTTGCTTATGCCGAGGGTAGCCTCGTTAACCTATTCTTTTTGAAGTATTTTCGAAGTAATTGAAGGCCTGTAATTTTATGGCGACGGTCGGATGTCCCCGGTTGGCCGTAGCTTTTTAGTCCCCGAGTGAAGTAGCTTTGACGTCTATATCGCAAGTGCCTTTTTAGGGGTCTTACAAGTTTGAATATATAGCCTTAACTTTTAAGACCGGGATTATGCCTTTTGTAAGGTCTTATAAATTTGAACATGCCTTACTTGAGGTCTTAAAGATAGGTTACTTGGCACAAGTATGATTCATGCCTGGCTCGAGGTCTTACAGATAGGTTACTTGGTACAAGTATAATTCATGCCTGGCTTGAGGTCTTATAGATTTGGCATTGCCTTATGGAGGTCTTACACTATTGATAACGCCTCGTGGAGGTCTTACATTTTCTAACATTGCCACGCGGAGGGCTTTTGGGCTCGAGGTCGCCCGCATAGGGTCTTATGGCCTCGGGTCCTTGATACCTCGATGGGGTGACCGTCGGCGACAGTCCCCGAGACGTCGAGGGTTTTTGGCTCTGGAGCCGTTCTTTGTATATTTTGATGTTGCCTCATTGAGGGCTTACGAGTTCGAAAATTCCGGCCCGGAGGTCTTACGGCTTCGAGTTTTTGATGTCAGTCCTCGAGTGTCCGGGAAATTTCTGGCTCTAGAGCCATTTCTTGAAAAAATAGCAAATTTCTTTGAAGTGCAAAGTGTTTTGATGGAAAAATATTCCTTGACTACTTGGCACAAGTATACATATTTTTGTCCTCGAGGGTTTGATTATTCTATGCGGACACGGTTCGTTCGACCGTTTGGCCCGATACATCATTTTCCTATCGAGACCCTTTTTGGCTCGTCATCTTGACTTCCTCGAGGGGGTGATCTCCCGGGTGGATGCCCCCCAGTATTCGAGGTTGATTGAAAAGAAGCCTTGAATACTTGTTACTTTCTCCTTAGGTAGCATATAGATGTTACCTCGTTAAAAACCTTGCCGGCAAAACCCTTCTTGGGATAAAATCCGATCGAAGGAAAAGAGTGCAACGCATGCTTTAAAACCTAAGGTTTTCAAGCTGGAGAGTGCTTCGATTGTTCTAACCGGGCTCCTGCACATAGGTTAGTGTAAAACGTAAATAAAAAGGGAGACGGTTATACCTTAGTAGTGATGGCGCTTCGAGCCTCGATATTCTTCAAATGTTTGCTCGGGGGATGTGGAACGGTCCTTTGCTAATTGACTCGGGTACAGCCGAGAATGTAGCTCATGATTTCTACTTTGCTGTTTGCTCATCCTTTGGTTCCTTCGATGTTGAAGGCGTCGATGTCGGTGCCACATCGTGCACCGCGAACATCTCTCTTGCTGCATGCTGTTCCCCATATACAATTTTTATTCCGTCCTTCGTTGGAAATTTCATCATTTGATGAAGGGTTGACGGTACTGCTCTCATGCAGTGTATCCATGGCCTTCCGAGTAAGGCATTGTATCTCATGTCTCCTTCGATGACATGAAACTTGGCATTTTGGGTTGTGCCGGCCACGTTGACCGGGAGGGTGATTTTCCCTTTCGTTGTCTCGCTCGCCATGTTGAATCCGTTGAGGACTCGAGAAGCGGGCACGATTTGGTCGAGCAGTCCGAGCTGCTCCACCACCCTCGACCTGATAATGTTGGCCGAGCTACCTGGATCCACAAGTACACGTTTAACTTGAAATGTATTCACAAGAAAAGAAATTACGAGTGCGTCGTTATGAGGCTGAGACAGGGTCTCAATGTCCTCGTCGCTGAATGTGAGAGCATCCTCGGGTATGTAACCTCGAGTTCACTTTTCACTGGTGATGGATATTTTTGTTCGTTTGACAATGGGCTCCTGTGGGATGTCGACTCCCCTATCAATCATGTGGATGACATGTTGTGGTTCTTCTGTTTCATTTTTCCTGTTCGCCTCTCTTTTCCGAAATTTATTTTTGGCTCGAACACTGAGGAACTCTCGGAGGTGCCCTTTGTTAAGTAGTCGGGCTACTTCTTCTCGGAGCTGTCTGCAATCTTCGGTCCTATGATCGTGTGTGCCGTGAAATTCGCACACCAAGTTGGGGTTTCTTTGTGACGGATCTGATAGTATGGGTCTTGGCCACCTGGTGTCTTTGATTTTACCGATGGCTGATACGATGTCTGAAACATCGACGTTAATGTTGTACTCAAATAATCGGGGTGCCTCCGTCGGCCTTGTATGTCGAATCTGGCTCTGCTCATGAGTCCCCCAGGATTCTGACCTCGATATGTCCTTCGGTCGTTTCGGGGTACGTTGCGCCTTGGGGCGTTTCTTCGATCTTCATTGTATGGTTGATACCTTTCCTTGTTCGCCCTTGGTTCCTTTGCCAAGAGCTGGATGGGATATACTGAGCCCGAGGGGGCTCTTAGTTGATTGTCCTTGACCCTAATCTTCGATTGATATCGGTTGTGGACATCCGACCAAGTTACGCCGGGATATTCAACCAAGTTCTGCTTCAGCTGCTTCGAAGCCATCGAGCTTCGTTCGTTCAAACCTTGAGTGAAGGCCTACACTACCCAGTCATCGGAGACTGGCGATACTTCCATTTGCTCCATTTGAAAGCGAGATACAAACTCCCGCAGCATACGTTTTCTCTTTGTTTGATTTTGAATACGTCGGATTTTCTTGTAGCAACCTTAATGGCACCAGCGTGTGCCTTTATAAAAGAATCTGCCAGTATGGCAAATGAATCTATTGAATTCGGGGCTAGGTTGTGATACCATATCATGGCCCCTTTTGAAAGTGTTTCTCCGAACTTCTTGAATAAGACAGATTCAATCTCGTTGTCCTTTAGGTCATTCCCCTTTACAACACAAGTGTAAGCAGTGATGTGCTCGTTGGGGTCCGAGGTTCCGTTGTACTTCGGGAGATCAGGAATTCTAAATTTCTTCGGGATGGGCTTTGGAGCAGCATTTGATGGGAATGGATGTTGTAAAAATTTCTTTGAATCTACACCCTTCAGAATCGGGGGTGCGCCTTGGATCTGATCGACCCTTGAATTGTAGGTCTCCACCTTTTTGTCGTTGGCTTCTATCTTCTTTTCGCCCGATTCAATCCTCTTGGTGAGGTCCTCGAGCATCTTTATGATGGCGGGGTCGGCTGCTGACCCGTTGTTGCTTGATCTTTCTGGTACTTGTTCGGCTCGAGGAGCCATTTTCGGTGCTGCTGTGCTCGGAGTTTTTAGGTGGCTTTGTAGTTGAGCAATCGCCAGCTGTTGTGCCTGCAACATCTCAAAAATGACGTGAAGGCTAACCTCTCGTTCCTCACGAGCTGGGGTTTTCTGAGCTTCTTGTTAGTTTCCTTGGCGTACACTCCTGTTAGTGTGGGAGCTTATATCGACGTGTTGGGCGTTGCGCGAGACCACGTCCACGGGAATTGGTTTTGCTGCATCCTCAGGGTTTCGTGGTGGTACACCGATACCTGGAACAGCTACATCATTCTCTCCATGGTCCTAAGGACCGTTGTTTTCATGTGCGTTCACTGAGTTAGACATTTTGACCTGAAATCAAAGATTCTTGGACAAGAAAAAGTGTGAAAGATAACTTGCGTTATTCAGTTAACCAACACGAAAACAATCACTATTATTTTTAGCCCCACGGTGGTCGCCAAACTGTTTACCTTGAAAATGGTAATTATAATTAGATTTGATTTTGTGGTTCTAAAAATACGTGATTTATTTTTATGCTAGTTGTTAGGCAGTAGATGCTAGGTATGAGACTAGAAAATAAGGTAAGGGCTTGAAGATAGTGTGACAAGCAAACCGAGTGACCGTGAATCGGGGTCTCGAGCTAGCCTATTCGGGGACTCGAGGTTAAGTTGATGAGCTCGACTGGAGATGGTCGATGAAGGACTAACAGTTCTAAGTGCTTTGATGAGTGCTCTTTATGATCGATGATGAATAATAAATGAAGAACAATCAATGAAACGCAATAAATGTAAGCAATGCAATAAATATAAGCAATAAACTCAAAGGAGAATATGTTTAAGTTAGGGAGCAGAGAATGTTCTTGTTCTTGTATTCAATATCATGTGTGCAAAAAATGACAAGGATCCCCTTTATATAGAAGGGGGAATCCCAACACAGTACAGGTGCATTTATTACAAAGATATGCGGCTGGTACAGCCATTTATTACAAAGATCAACGGCTGGTACAACCATTTAATGTCACGGTACGGACTTGTACTATTCTTGTAGACCTGATCAGCTTTAACCAAATGCCTATTGGGAATTTCCCGCTTGTCCAAGATAGCCGCCGATTTGCACTGCCCCGAACCCCGGGATCAAACTTCGAGCTATGCCTCGAGGCTTCCGAAAACGGGCTGTGAAATGCCATAACGATCATAAAATCGGACTCTCCGATTTTGGCCATATACAACTATAATTATTATTTCTTAAAGGGCGTAAAAAGTCTAAAGTGGACAAGTAAAAGTGAACTGATTGGAGTATTTTTTGTTATCGTTATTTATCGTCAACTTATTATTTTATTTGACGCTAGATGGAGAAAATTTACACGATGTTAGAACAAATTTAGGATTTTCAAAATCAGATCGAACGAGATTAAATTTAGACTTTATGACCAATGTAACTTTGCGAGTTTAACCTGTTAAAAATAAAGTTGGATAGTTATCTTTTAGTTATTCCTACTCCTCCTTTTTATCATTTATTTGTTCTTGTTTTTCGGTTTTGTTGTATAACTTGACGCCCTGTAACAGCAAAAATAAAAGATAGGCATGAGTCCATATTTCCATAATAACTTAAGAAACTTAGATCTCTTGGCGTCTCAACTCTCAACACCTCTAAGTTCTAACTGGGGATGGGAGGTGAATAGTTCGGTTCGGTCGGTTATTTTATAAAATTTGTATCATATTTATTTTTCGATTACTCTATTTTGTATTATTAAAATTAGACTTTCAAAATCATTCCAATCATCTCGGTTTTTTTTTTGGTATATTCGTTAATTTTTAATTTTTTAAAATGGCATGTAAGAGTTGCTAGTAAAAGTAATCAAGAACGTAATAATATACGTACTTGAATAGGACTTTGGCAAAACTCTCTAGATATTTTAATGTTTAAAAGGTAATGACTCGAGGGAACATGAAAAGATGGCCAAAATAGATATCATCTCACTATTCTACGGCTAAAAGAAACTAAGCATTGACAAAAGTAATATTAATCACATGAACGGGAAGATATTAATCAAGCTGCAACTAAAGAATACAATTTATTAAAAGATTAAGTATCCAATAAGAAAATCTTAATTATACGAAAGGGGAGATATTCAATACCTTGTGACTTTCCAATCAAGATTGTTAGAATACCCTTGTGACTTACTACTCAAGATCCTGAAACTAATTTAATTTCAATACCAGTAGCATAATAAGTTGGGAGTTAGGATTTTGAATTTAGATTTAATTTACTTGCTGACTTTTAACTATTTCCATAATGCCAGGGTTTACTTTTTGGTCTGAATACCTCTAAATATCATAACATTAGTAAGATGGACCTCAATTTTTTTTATTTTCGGGTACTAATTTTGTAACTCAGAATAATTACATGCCTTGTTTGACACAATATTAGACACACTACTAAACATATTATTTATCGGCAAATTTAGGGGCATACGCAGGAATTTTTGTAAGCAGTGTCGAAATATATAGAAGAATTGGAATATAGATTTGATTATCATACTTTTAGACAAGAAATAGCCTTAGTCTATTAATTTTGTTGAGTCTTAAGTTAAAAAATGTCCTAAGTTCAATTCTACTACTTCACAGTTTTGAACCTTTAATATCTTAGAGCAAAATCAAGCACATAACCAACATGTATATGTATGCGTGTGTGTGTGTGAATGTGTATAGGTGCGCTCAATAATAATCCTTGTGAGACCCAAGATTTATTTTTGGGAAATTTTCAGAAACCACTATCGTTTAGTGGCTATTAACTTCATATAGCTAACATATACATAATTACTTCCTAGAACTATTATTTATTGTTACGTGACTGAATTAGTTGTATTCACGCTATTGTATTCATGAATACAGTAGAAGAATTCGCCTAAAAAATAGGGGAGTCCAGCTGTGCTAATGTATTCGCTGTATTCGCGCTACTGTATTCATGAATACAGTAGCGAAATTCGCCTAAAAAACAGGGTCGTCTAGTTGTTTAATAACGGAAAGAGAATCAATTAGTGTGTATCACTCCTAATTTAACTCAACAAAATTAATTCCAAATAAATTTTGCTGCTACGCGACTGTATTCGCGGTATTCGCGCTACTATATTCATGAATACAGTAATAAGGGAGTCCAGCTGTGAGACTGTATTTGCTGCATTCAGCGGAATTCGCCTAAAAAAAATAGGTGAATCCAGTTGTTTAATAGCGGAAAGATGATCAATTAGCGTGTATCACTCCTAGTTTAACACGACAAAATTAATTATACATAAATTTTGCTGCTACTGTGTTGTATTCCATATATTTGCGCGACTGTATTTATAAATACAGTGAGGTAATCAAGAAATAGGGGTATATACTGTTCTATTCAATTCGACTGTATACACTGTATTCAATTTACAGATATTCATTATTCACGATTATAGATTATATTCAATTCACCAAATCCAATTCGACTGTATCCAAATAACAAAAAATCACAAAACACAGTGATATTCGGCTGTATTAAAAAAATACAGACTATCGAAATACATAAATACAGGCGACAAAATAATATATTTATACAAAAATACAATGTATTTGAGTGTATTTGTACAGGATATAATGTATTTATATCATTGTATGTGACTAAAATTGCAAAGAAGAGAAGAAAGTTCGTCGGAGATGGGTTTTTCCGGCCAAACAAAATACTGTATACATTGTACTAATCTAAAAATGGAAACGAACAAATTAAAATCCGGCCCTCAAATCTTCTCCGGCGTAGCCATGGTCAGATCTATTCGCGTAAGAGGATGAGCTAATAGTGGATTCTGACGCCGACGATCAAAATTGAGTGCTTTGGTAGGTATACCTCTTGTAACCCTCTTCGGAGTTGTTGAATCAGCCATTGAAGATGAAATTTGAAGTTTCTTCCTCAAAACCTAACAATGGCGAAAATATATATCAAAAAAAGAGTGAAGAGAAAAAGAAGAATGGCAGAGTAATTTGGCGTGAACCGGCCAAAAGCTTTACCAATTACCACGAACTTTTGGAGCAAAAATATTGAGGATCAATTCTGAGAAATTTGTTCCTACAATCTTGCTATGAGAGAGAGAGAGATCGTGAAGAGAGAAAGAAGAAAAATCTTGATCTTGATGTGGTTTGAGAGAACATGTGTTAACTGAAAGAAAAAAAGAGAAACATAAATAACGTATTTCACGACTATATGATAGTATATACAATAAATACCTAATTTCCTTTATTTTTTATCATGGTTATTGTCATTGAAAAGGTATGTAGCCCAATTAATCCTTGTCCAAAATGAACACACACATATGTAACCAATAGCAAAAAGTTGAAGTGACACATAGCCATATTACGACGCTAGTCCCTAACGCAACTGAAACTGATTATTACTCAAGCATCTTTTGACATGACAGGGTTGTTCAAATGGTCAACATCCCCATTTATAATTTTAGGATTGAGGTTTCTAAGGAGTAATAGTTTCAACAAAGGGGAGGAGAATCAACAAAAAAGAAAAAAACTCAAGCATCTTTTTGGACTTTGGAGAATTTCTGGTTACATTAACCTATAAATATTACAATTTGCAAATTACAAGTTTTCTTTTTTGCTACTTCTCTTCACGTTTCTGTTTGGCTCAAAAGTTATCGATATACTTTGCAAGCTTAAGAACAATCAAAAGTAGAAAAGGGTAAATCGTAATCAAATATAATAGACCTAGAGATGAAACATGAAGTTGTTGTCGTAGATCTAATAGTGTAAAATGATAATATGAACTCAAGAGAAAGTATTCGTTAGAGATAGAGATAGAGAGAGAGTAGGAGAAAATGAGAGAGTTGTATTCTTCAAGAATAATCCTCTCCCTCGAAATAATCAAAAAGATACAAAAATAGGTAACGTTTTCCTAGTGAAGACACTGAATCTTAAACGATGTCGCTTTTGTCCCCACGTCCAAGTCGTACCCTTACGTTAGTTGACGTATACTCACTGGGCGTTCCCATTGGCGTAGAGACGTTGACGGTCAAATTTGACCCTATACAGTTAGTCCCTCCGTTCGTTGGAGACGCATTCGGTAGGCGTCTTCAATGGGCGGAAATGCAAACCTCGTCTTAGGAGAATTTGACCTCGACCTGGGGCGGCAACGTGAATGAGGCGAAATGTATGACGTTATTGAGCCACTGACGCGTGGCTTCCTTTTCGGAATGACGTCATCGCCTGTATGCATCACTATTATGCTTACTCCCGAGGCGGTTCAAAGGATGATGTGACATTTTGGTTTCCCGCGCACCTTTTGAATCATGACTCTTCGATTTCTGCGCAACCTAACCCTATAAATGGGGGAGAGGTTCAATCCGATTCATCTTTCGAACCTTTGGAAAACATTTTCTGGTTTACTTCTTTGCCTTTCTTTCTTGTAACTGTTATTTCGTGTGAGACTCCTCCACTTCTTTGAAGTCATATTTCTCGTCGTTAGTGCCTTATTTCCCCAACAGAATCATCATGGTAAAACGTCGTCAAGGTGGTAAAAAGACCAAGGATACTTACCCATCTAGGGTTCCGCCTTCCTCTGGCGGTGAGGAGGAGGAAGTGAAAAAGACCCTCGTTCCCCTTACTGTAGACAACGTCCTCCCAAAGGAAATGCATATTCGAAAGGATTTTCAAACGAAAAGTCCAGCCCTTCCCTGGGAGCATAGTGATTTATTGCAATCTCATCTAGACAACCTTCGAGCGACACACAACATTCCGGACCATGTGGAAATGGCTCCGGCTGGGATGGACTATGCCAATGTGCATAGGCCTGGGTACTGCACATTTTACGAGTACCCGTTTTTGATCGGTTATAGTCTCCCAATTTACCCTCTAGCGGAGGAGCTTTGCCGTTTTTACAATGTGTGTCCGGCTCAGCTCACTCCTTACACCTTGAAGGTGTGCAGGATTCTGACCACGTACGCAGCTAAGGCTGAGTGCGGCGTCTCAGTTCATCATCTTTTACAGTTATTCAGCCCTGGTTACCTGAGGGGTACCATGTTGCAATTGAAAAGCCGTGGCACGAAGGGTTTGGTAGTTAAGTCTGATGACAAGGCTAACCGCCACTTCTGGCGTAGGTACTTCTACATCAGAACGGAGCACCTGGTGTCTAACCCTGAAGGATTCCCGGAAAGATGGAACCCAGAACGTGAGTACCTTTATTTGCATAATTCATGACTGTTCGTGACCTTGACCATTCGGCCACTGTGATTTCTTTCTTTTCTTTTTTTTGTAGCGAGGGCTTCTCCACCCCAGTTTATTGACAGTATTAAATCGTGGGTGGAAAGATTGATACCTTATGCGGAGGAATGCCGTACCTGGGCTGCATTTCTTCAACAGTACGGCCCGTCAGGTAATTCTTCGGCCTTGGTTTGGAAGCTCCCTTAGGTTTTGTTACCTGACTTACTCGTGTTGGCAGGTCGGAGCGCCCCCAAGAAGAAGAAGGCCGTTGTTACCTCGCCTAGGGCGGAGACCGACTCTGATGGCGGAGACATACCCTGCGGCTCGTTCAGTGATGGCGCTCCAGAGGTTCCTCAGCAGGAGGTTGCGCCTATGGCGGCGTCCGCAAGTGAAGCGACTCCTTCAATGCCGTCCCCGCGGCCTATGGAGGAGACTTCTGAAGGTGAGGAGCCGCCAGAGAGAAAGAGATGGCGGTTGATAACAGGCAAGGGGATAGCGATTGAAGACGAGAGGGTAAGTGAACCCCGTCAAGTGTCGAGGCCGGTTTTTATGGCCGATGCTATCCGTTCTGGGAGGTCGGTTCCCCAAAGGAGAGCTGTTGCCGACGCCAGCTCAGCCCGTGTTCCGGAGAGCGGTTCGTCGGCTGCTGTTGGAGAAGTGGGCGATGGTGCCGAGAGGGCGGACACTAAGGCCGCCCGTGGAGATGCAGATGGATTAACGAGGGGTCTAGCCCATGTGGAGATGACGGTGGGTAGGTCCAACTGCCGAATTATGATCCAGGAGGGTATAACCTGTTACAACACAGCGAGCAGGCCGCAACGGATATGACCCTGTTATGTGCGGCTACTGAGCGTGAAATGCTGAAGGGTGTTAGTGACGGGCATCTATCCCGGAGGGTTGCTGGCGCGGCCTTGCAGGTAGCTTTCAGTTTTCTTTGTGTGCCGTAAGGCTAACTTTGATGCGTACTGACTTGCCTTTCCTCTTTTTCTTCTCCTTTTTAGACTCTCATTTTGGAGGTGGAGAGGAGGCGGCGGGCGCAAAAGAAGTCAGCCACTTTCAACAAGATGGCGAAGAAGTACCAACGGTGCCATGCCAAGCATCGGGCGCTGGCGGACCTACTTAAGTAGGACCCGGAATTTCGGGTGTTCCGTGAGGGCTTTGAACAGTCGGAGGCCCAACTGAAACGGAGGGTGGCCGAGCTGGAGCAGGTCGATGAGCAGCTAATGACTGCTCTGGCTCGGAACATTGAGCTGGAGACTCTTCTTCAGTCGAAGGAAGAAGAATTGGAGGTTAGCCGTGGGGCAGCGGAGGAAGCTGCTGATTTGCGGACCAAGGTCGCTGCTTTGATCGCCGAACTCGATGCCAGGGCGGCTGAGATTGAAGTCCTTAAGCGGACTGCTGCACCAAGGCCTGATGAGGATGCGCATCGTGAGGCGCATGATATGTGGGTATATGCCGAGGCCAGATTAGTCGTATTCGAGGAGTTCTTGGCTGCGGGTCGAGCCACTGAGGCAGAGGTTCAGGAGCAACGGCGCGTAACCCGCGAAACCTGTGGGTATAGTTCTGACTCCCCAGACCAGGCGGGCTATAACTCCGAAGACGTCAACCGTCTAGAATCCGGCTCTTGGATCTCTGCAACTTATCAACCCGGGAGCGACGATGAACAAGGTGGCGGTCAGGCGGGGGACGACGGTCGAAGCGGCGAAGCCTCTTAGGACTTGTATATATTTTGTTTTGTTGTATTTTAGAATGTAAATGGGACCTTTTGTAAGGTCAGGTGTACATGCATTTTTTGAATGATAATGAAAGTCGTACTTTTGCTGTTATTCTTTTCCTTTTGTATCTTTTATTTTCGGTACCTCGTCTCCGCAGAGCGGGTGCTCACTTACTTGTAGGATTTTCAGTGTGTTTCTCGAACGTTGTCTGTGTTATCCGCCGATAGGATGCGGCTTCGACGCTAGATAGTGGTGGCTTTAGCTAATAATGGCATCACTTCAATTGTTATTTGAGTGCCTTTTGTCGTAGTCGAACAGGATTGGCGACTGTTGGCGACGATGGCCTTAGCCATAATACTGTCGATGGCCTTAGCCATGTACGTAACTTCGACTGTCGTCGAATTACTTGTTTGTAGTGGTCGAGCTGGGTCGATTTATTGACGACAATGGCCTTAGCCATAATACTGTCGATGGCCTTAGCCGTGTACATAACTTCGACTGTCATCGAATTACTTGCTTGTCATAGTCGAGCTGGGTCGACTTATTGACGACGATGGCCTGAGCCATAATACTGTCGATGGACTTAGCCATGTACGTAACTTCGATTTTCGTCGAATTACTAGTTTGTCGTAGTCGAGCTGGGTCGACTTATCGACGACGATGGCCTTAGCCGTTTATACATTGGAGATGGCCTTAGCCGTTTGCACGTTGGAGATGGCCTTAGCCGTTCATACATTGGAGATGGCCTTAGCCGTTTATACATTGGAGATGGCCTTAGCCGTTTATACATTGGAGATGGCCTTAGCCGTTCATACATCGGAGATGGCCTTAGCCGTTCATACATCGGAGATGGCCTTAGCCGTTCATGACTATCGGACGATGGCCTTAGCCGTTTATACATTGGAGATGGCCTTAGCCGTTTGCACGTTGGAGATGGCCTTAGCCGTTCATACATTGGAGATGGCCTTAGCCGTTTATTCATTGGAGATCATGCTAGTCCAGTCCCTTTGTCATGTCAGTCAAGAGAGCGTATGGAGTGGCTGGTATGATAAACTTGTTCCGCAAATATCTCCAGGCGTCCCCTCTGCCGCCTCGTTAAAAACCTCCCCGAGAAAACCCAATTGGGACAAAACTTGGGTAAGGGAAAAAGAGTGCGACTCGGGAGACGCCTTTCAGAAATGAAAATACTTGAGGTGGGCGACGTTCCAATTGTTTTGGAGCGTTTTTCCTTCCATTGTTTCTAATTGAAATGCTCCTTTACTTGCTGCTGTTGTGATTTTGTAGGGTCCGTCCCAGTTGGTGCCCAGTTTTCCTTCGCTTAGGTCTTTTGATGCCAACGTTTTGGCTTTGAGGACGTAGTCTCCCACTTTGAGTGGTCTTATTTTGGCTCTCGTGTTGTAGTATCTTTCGACTTGTTATTTCTGAGCCACCATTCTTATGTGGGCCATTTCTCTTCTTTCCTCGGCCTCATCGAGGTCTTGAAGTCTGTTTATCTCTGCTCCGCTGGTATGTGAATACCTCAAGCTTGGTTCGCCGACTTCGACTGGTATGACCGCGTCGGTTCCGTAGACCAGTGAGTACGGTGTTTCTCCTGTGGAGGATTTGGGTGTGGTCCGGTGTGCCCACAACACTTCCGGTAGTAGCTCGGGCCATAGCCCTTTGGCTTCCTCGAGTTTCTTCTTCAGTATTGTTTTATTGGAAGACTCTGCTTGGCCGTTGGCGGTGGGTTGATATGGCGTGGAGAGTATTCGCTTAATATGCCATTTGTCGAAGAACTCTGTCGTCTTTTGGCCGATGAACTGTCGTCCGTTGTCGCAGCTGATTTCCTTGGGGATGCCGAAACGGCAGATGATATTCTTCCATATGAAGGTGATGACTTCCTGTTCGCGTATTTGGGCGTACGCACCTGCTTCCACCCACTTGGAAAAATAGTCAGTTAAAACTAATAGAAATCGTACCTTTCCTCGTCCCGCTGGTAGGGGACCGACTATGTCCATTCCCCATTTGATGAAAGGCCATGGGGAAGTGACTGAGTGAAGTGGTTCTCCTGGTTGGTGTATCATGGGGGCATACTTTTGGCATTGTTCGCATCGGCGAACATATTCCGCTGCGTCTTTCTTCATAGTAGGCCAATAATAGCCGGCCCGTATTATGCAGTGCACGAGGGCGCGGTTACCTGTGTAGGCGCCGCAGTGACCTTCGTGTACCTCTTCGAGCACTGGCCTCGTTTGGTGTGGCCCTAAGCACTTGGCTAGGGGTCCGCCAAACGTCCTTTTGTAGAGCTCGTGGTTTATCAGGCAATACCGGGCGGCCTGTACGCGGAGCTTCTTGGCTTTTTTTTTGTCGAGTGGGAGTGTTCCATCCTGCAGATAGGATACAAAGTGGTTGCGCCAGTCCCAAGTCAAATTTAAAGAGAGTACCTCAGGGTGATCAATGGCTGAATGGAGGAGGGTCACCACACTTTCTTTGTTGAAGTTTTTAGTGGCTGCGGCCAATTTTGCTAGACCGTCTGCTTCAACGTTCCGTGCCCTCGGAACTTGTTCGAAACGGCACTTGTCGAACTCAGTCATTAATCGGTGGATTTCTGACTGGTATTTTTGCAATCTCTGCTCCTTGATTTGGTAAGTCCCAGTGACCTGGTTCACCACGAGTTGGGAGTCGCAATGGAGAATGAGTCGTCGAGCTCCATACTTGATGGCTAGTTTGATACCTGCAATAACAGCCTCGTACTCGGCCTCGTTGTTAGTCATCTCGGGGCATCGTATGGACTGGCAAATTATTTCGCCCGTGGGGACCTCGAGAACGAGTCCTAGTCCCGATCCCGAGGCATTAGCGGCGTCATCAGTGTAAAGAGTCCATAGGTCGGTGTTGGAGGGGGCACGACGTGCCTCTAGTTCCGCCTTTGGTAATATCTCTGCGCTGAAGTCGGCTATAAAGTCGGCAAGTACTTGCGACTTGATGGCGTTTCTTGGGTGATATGAGATATCGTGCTCGCTGAGCTCTATGGCCCATCTGGCGAGCCTGCCTGATAACTCAGGCTTATGTAGGATGCTTCTCAAGGAGAAGGTCGTCACTACTTTTATGGGGTGGCACTGAAAATAGGGTCGGAGCTTCCGTGAAGCTATGACCAATGCCAAAGCTAATTTTTCGAGGTGCGGATACCGTGTTTCGGCGTCCGCTAAGGTTTTGCTAATATAGTAAATAGGAGATTGCGTACCTTCATTTTCACGAACCAAGACTGCGCTGACGGCGACCTCGGGTACGGCCAAATATACCAGCAGGGGCTCGCCTGGACTTGCTTTGGCCAGCAGTGGTGGCGAAGATAGGTATGCTTTCAATTTTCTCAAGGCTTCGACGCATTCTTCATTCCACTGTAACCTATTGTCCTTTCTCAGCACATTGAAAAGTTTATGGCACCTGTCGGAGGATCGTGAGATGAACCTGGATAGGGCGGCTATTCGCCCCGTCAGCTTTTGCACCTGTTTTTTGCTGTTCAACATCTCAGGTATTGCGTCTATCGCCTTGATCTGATCTGGGTTGACCTCGATGCCTCATTGTGATAACTGAGGTCACGCCAAAGGCACATTTCTCGAGGTTCAGTTTCATCCCGTACCTTCTCAATATCCTGAAGGCTTCTTTCAGATGGTCGATATGGTCCTCTTTTCTTGTCGACTTCACCAGCATATCGTCGATATAGACTTCCATAGTCTTACCAGGCTGCTCTTTGAACATTTTGGTGACCAGTCTTTGGTACGTAGCCCCTGCATTTTTGAGCCCGAAGGGCATTACCTTGTAGCAGTAAGTCCCTTGGTGGGTGATGAAAGTCGTCTTCTCCTGGTCCTCCTCGGCCATCATGATTTGATTGTAGCCGGAGTAGGCATCTAAGAAGCTTAGCAGTTCATGCCCTGCGGTGGCGTCGATCAGTTGATTGATGTGGGGTAGTGAGAATGAATCCTTTGGGCATGCTTTGTTCAGATCGGTGAAATCCACACACATTCTCCACTTCCCGTTTTTCTTTTTGACCATGATGACATTGGCGACCCACTAGGGGTACTTCGATTCTCTGATGGAGCCGTTGGCCAGTAACTTGTCTACTTCCTCACTGACCGCTTCATTGATAGCGGCGTTGAATTTCCTTCTCATCTGTCGCACGGGCGGATGTAATGGATCGACATTCAGCTTGTGGGTGGCGATGTCTCGCGGGATTCCCGGCATATCTGAATGGGAAAAAGCAAACAAATCTGCAGGGTTAGTTAGGAATTCACGATACTTACTTGGGTTGGCGAGGCCGTGCCCGATGTAGGCTTTCTTCGTAAGGTCGGTGTCGTCCAATTGGACTGGGTCGAGATCTTCGACCGTTGCTTTACAGGTCTTCACGACGTCGGGGTCCCTAATGGCGTCCGTTGTCGGGTTGACCTTAGTCCCCGACACAGCTAATTGTTATGCCTCCGCGCTCGCCCCCTTTAGTTGTTGGGTGTGGGCGCAATCTTGAGCTATTTTGTAGCATTCCTGTGCGGTGCGCGGCTCGCCTCGAATGCTGAATACTCCCCACGGGGTAGGGAACTTGATCACTTGGTAAAGGCTTGAAGGGACTGCTCGCATGGCGTGTATCCACGGGCGCCCTATGATGACGTTGTACGCCGTTTCCTGGTTCATCACGTGGAAAGTTGTTTCCAGCGTGACTCCTCCTGCTAAAACGGGCAATGATATTTCTCCGGATGCTCGTTCCACTGCATTGTTAAAACCAGTTAGTGTTATGCAACGCGGTATTACCTTATCCTCGAGTCCCATTTGTACGAGGACCCTCGGGTGGATAATACAGGCGCCGCTTCCGTCGTCAATCATGATTCTTTTAACATCTGTATCAGCGATACGTAAAGTGATAACTAAAGCATCGTAATGAGGGAAAGACAAACCATCGGCATCAGACTTATCGAAGGCGATACTATCTTCGAAGTCGTCATACCGTTCTTGGGTGATGGTCCGCTTTAGTTTGTGCGTGATGGCGAACTTGACGTGATTGATCGCTAAGTCGTCGCCGCCTCCGACGATCATGTTTATCGTGCGTGCTGGGGAGGGCGGCTTCGGCGGCCCGTGGGGTTGTTCCCGTCCGCGTCCCAAGTTGATTTTCCCTTTGTCACTGAGTAATTCCCTCAGGTCCCTGGTTCAGCATCCTGACCACCTCATGCCGTAGGCCTATGCAGTCTTCGGTTTTGTGTCCCCGTTCCTGATGGAACTCACATAGGACGTTTGATTTCCTCGTGGCAGGGTCTGATTTCATCTTCTGCGGCCACTGCACTTTGGTGCCCAGCTTCTCCAGTGCGTACACTATTTCTGAAGGAGACACACAAAAGTTATGGGTGGATAATAAAGGAGGCGTACCTCTTTCGTTTCGGAGTGGGGCGACGTGTCGCTGTAGCGCGTCCGTATGCCTTGGTGGTGGATGGGAGGATCTGGTGTATGGCTGGTGTCGGTCTTTGTTGGAGCGTGGGAGTTGTTCTCGCCGTCCTTCATTGCGTCGATCCCTCCTTGTTTCTGAGTGTATCGTTGTTAGCCGTTGGGTCGGCCCATTAAGATCATCCTCGTCCGCTCGTACCTCAGCGCAATAGGCGTTGTGGATTTCCTCCCATGTGGTAGGGGGGATATTTCATGAGGCGGCTTAGTAGCTTCTTGGTTGCCCTCGAACCATCCCTGTTTAGCCCGTTCTGGAAAGCGGCGACTGCCATACCTTCCGATACGTTTGGTAGACCCATCCTTACCCTATTAAACCTGGCTAGGAAGTCCCTGAGTCCCTCCCCTGTGGTTTGTGTGACGGCGAAGATGTCGTTGACCCTTGCTTCCGCTTTCGTTGCACCTGTATGGGAGGTGACGAACTTATCCGCCATTTCCTCGAACGTTGATATCGCCTTAGCTGGTAGCTGAGAGTACCACGTTAGGGCCCCTCCTGTCAACGTCTCACCAAACTTCTTCAGCAGCACCGATGGTACCTGTTCTTTTGATAGGTCGTTGCCCTTTACAGCAGTGACATAGTGGATCAAATGATCCTCGGGATCTGTGGTTCCGTCATATACCCTCAAGTAAGGTGGCATCTTGAAGGTTTTTGGGATAGGGTGAGGGGCAGCTTCTTCAGTGTATGGTTGTTCAACGAACCTCCCCACGTCGCGTTTTGGTAGCAACTTGGGAGCACCGGGGATCTTGTCTACCCTCTCCTGACGTTCTTTCATTTGGTCGCGGAGTGCCTTGTTTTCATTCTCCATTTCTTCCATCTTCTTTAGGATGGCTGTTAGCATGCCGTCGTTGGTCTGTGCCTCGATGAGTTTGTTATTTGCTCGTGTAGCTTCAGGCTCACCCACGGCAGCAGTGGTACCTACCGTTGGTATACACTTGACGTTACTTTGCGGTGACTTCTCAACCAAGCCACTTAGAGTGCTTGTTAGCCATTCTTCCAGTAGCTTCTTGACCACCAGGGGTGCTTCCTTAACCGCAGATGTGGAAGCTCCTTTTTCATGCAAGATCGTCAGATCTTCGGATGGGGAAGATGAGATCTCTGCACCTGGCGTGATGCTAGGGGTTGCATTCAAAATGCCCTCGTCACCGGCCTCATTGAGAGGATCAAGGAGATTGGTTGTAACACCCACTATCGCTTTCATTCTGGTGTTATTTTCAGCCATCTTTTGTTTTCGTGTGGTGTAGAGAATGGTAGTTGGTTGCTCTCTAGGTGGATACTATGATTTTGATTCTCGAAATCCCCACAGACGGCGCCAAATTGTTTGGCTCAAAAGTTATTGATATACTTTGCAAGCTTAAAAACAATCAAAAGTAGGAAAGGGTAAATCGTAATCAAATATAATAGACCTAGAGATGAAAAATGAAGTTGTTGTTGTAGATCTAATAGTGTAAAATGATAATATGAACTCAAGAGAAAGTATTCGTTAGAGATAGAGATAGAGATAGAGAGAGAGTAGGAGAAAATGAGAGAGTTGTATTATTCCAGAATCCTCTCCCTTTACAATGTGAAGGTCTCCCTTATATAGTAGGAGACCTCCCTCGAAATAATAAAAAAGATACAAAAATAGGTAAAGTTGTTCTAGTGAAGACACCGAGTCTTAAACGATGTCGCTTTTGTCCCCACGTCCAAGTCGTACCCTTACGTTAGTTGACGTATACTCACTGGACGTACCCATTGACGTAGAGACGTTGACGGTCAAATTTGACCCTATACAACGTTTATGGTAAATCATAGTATTAACTTATTGTTGTAAAGTAATTTGGTGAGGTGATAACATATATTAGTTAATCATAATTGATTAATTGCAAACATATATCACGCATTTGTTAGATTGGTATAAATACTAAATACAGTGTAATTTTTTTGTCTAAGTACTATCCTCTTCCTTTCCTCTATCCTTCTTCCAGAGAGGCGAACTTGTAAAATTAAAAGAAAAAAATAATAAGGAGGGGGAGGGGATCAATCATTATATTCCGGTTTGTTTAAATTCAAGCTAATGTATCGCAAGGGGATCAGTCTTTTGACGGTATACAAGTATATCTCATTAGCAAAAAACATATATCAGATTTTTCACACCCTTACGAAAAATCTATTGCTTAAAGATTTAAGGAAAAGTATTTTGTCTTGAGGTTAATCAAATAACTATTATTACGATAGGAGATCAGGGTCAGGCCTACAAGATTACTTTCGTGTGCTATAGCCTACGCCCGATTGCTTTTTAATTTATCATAATCCCACAAAGTCAAAAGCGGGGCATTCGATAATGATAAATGAACCTGAGTTTAAATTTACAGGTTCATCTATATTGTCTCGTAACACAACATGTGGAGACTGGGTTAGTTTCGTACCAGTTCTGAATGTCTACATACTGATATATAATATGGGTATCAGATATAAATGGGTATCTCATGGGGTACCTCTAATAACTATTATCTGATGAGAATCATACTATCTCCACTGTGGCACTCGGGGACCATATATGAGACATGATAAATTCATTATTTGTATGCCAACACTAGACTATATTCCAATGCAGTCTATATGTTCACTATGTACCCCTCATATTCCGCGTCAACTGCTGTGTCTGTAAAAAAATAATTAGCGGAAAATGAGTCGCTAGCTCAGTGAGTAATAACACTTAACCACAACCGTTTTAATTGGGCACAAGTCAGAAAACATGCTAGTATCTCAAACAGAAAATAACATAAAAAAATCCCTTTCAGAAACAATAAAATAATTTCCAGTCTCATATTGGATCTAGGGCATATCTACTATATCCCTAACAATAATGTGCTTGACCAAGTCCTTCAGCGACAATTGCTTGTGTTTGTGTTTCAATTGTTGTTTGTAGTGACTCCAAGATTTGGGAAGTTTTTCTATAATCATACTAGCAACAAACTGTTCGGGCAGAGAAATATCTTCAGAATTGAGATCTTCAATCAACTTGTGATCTTCGTTGATTTGTGCAGTTATGTCCTTGTCCTCCGTCATCTCCCACTTGTAGTAGTTTCCAATTACAAACTTTTGTTTAGTAGCATCTTCAGCAGTGTTCTTAGCATATGGGGGTCAAAGTGTACAACATAAAACTAGGAGTGTGCAAGTTAAAAAGAAAAATTAGTTTGTTATGTTAGTTAATTGACAGTTGTACATGAGCTGTCATCTAAGTAGTGGAGAAGTTGTATATACAGTCTTGTATGTAACGAGAAGCTAAGAATTCAGAATACAATTTCAATTTCTCTTCTTCCTTCTCAATTCTCTCTCAAAATCGAACATGGTATCAGAGCGGGCTTTAACTCCGATCTAGTTCCGGCGAGATTCAACTTTACGGCATGAACACAGAGGTGAAAATACAGAGCTAAGGAATACTGAAATTCTGAGCTCAATTTTTCAAGGCGGCTGATAAGTAGGATTTTAACGTGTTTTATGCCCCTACTTGCCTATGCTTTGAGTATAAATTGCTACGAAATAGTCCCAGAATGCTCACAGGTTGTACTTGATTGCAGGTTTGAGTGACAAAGTGACAAAATGTTGAAGATCGGCTCAAAAAGGAGTGAAACCTGCTCAAGTATCAAAGGCCAAGTAAAGTGATGGAAAAAGAGCCTAGTGCGGACCGCACAAAAGTGCACGCGGCCGCACCAGGAGATTCAGAGAAGTGTATGTTCAGAACTTTCATCACGCAGCCGCGGTTGGATTTATGCGGCCCGCATTCAGCTCACGCGGTTGTCATGCGGACCGCGTGAAGAGATTCAGAGAGATGTCAGTTTGGGTCCAGAGCAATCCTCGCGGTCGCAGTCGCACTCATGCGGTCCACGCTAGAGCTACTGCGGCCGCGCCGCACTTTTGCGCGGTCCGCGCTCCTCAACTTCAGAGAGTTATAATTCAGGAGTTCAAGAGCCAACGCGGCCGCACTACCTTTTTGCGCGGTCCGCGCTGACCCCGCAGCGGTATTTTTGTCCAGTTTTTCCAGCCACTATAAATAGAACATTTTATCATTTTTAGGTTAAGTTTTGTACCAGATATTGAGCTGCGCTCGTGAGAACCGAAGTTTTAGCCTATTTTGGCATTGTAGCATTAATTTCTCAATAGATTCTTGTAGTTTCTTCTTAGCAGTTAATTAATATGTTTAGTTCTTATTCTATTTCTCCTGTTTCTTCTTTAATTATGTCTAGCTAAACCCATTAGCTAGGGTTGTGGCTCAACCCTAGTGTGGGTAGTTGATGGGTGTTGCCATCTAGGGTGAGATTAAGATTGGGTGTTTGTTATTTAGGTTAATTTTGTGTTTCAATTTCGAATTTGTGGTTGCAAACACAGATTCAAGCTTAGTGGGTCTAACTCTTCTTGAGAAAGAAAGTCCACGACCCTAAAATTGACCCAACAAGGAATTGGGATGGACCCATGAGAAATGGTAGTCCCAATTAACGGGTTAAACCTCGAGAGAGTAATTACCCTACTTGAACCCTAGTTGTTTGGTCTAATTGGCCAACCCAATTGGTCTCGAGAGAGCCAATTGGGCAAAATCGTTCTCTCTACTGAGAGGTGTGAGAATGGGTACAAATGTGCAACGGTTATAGCATAAGCCCCAAATATATCAATCTCCCCTTAGTAACTTCTACCCGTTGACTAGCTACCTAGGTAGTGTCACGACCCTAGTCCCTTTCTCTATATTAATCACAACTTAGCAATATTCCCGTGGCATAATTTAGCTTCAATCATTAGTCTTATAATAGTAGATATAAAAATCAAAACCAAATATGTTGGAAGAGACAATAAAAGCACAACCGCAATTCTAGACTAAACAGACATTACAACTCCACTACTAGCTCCCTGTGGAAAATCGATCCCGAACCACTATTCGGGTAAAAGCTATTGCAACCCGCTCTTCCTACTGTAGTGTAGTGTTGAGTCGGCAGCGATCAACTTTTTGGCGCCGTTGCCGGGGAGCTTACGGTGTTGACTATCTGTTTAGCTCGTTTTGTGTTTTGCTTCTCTTTCCTTCTTGTTTACTAATTTTCTTTGTGTCGATCATTCAGGTACTATGTCTCTCAATGCAAACGACCCTCTTGGCAACGTGAATGCGGGGGAGGAGGTAGATGATCTTGAATCCGAAGAGGTTCAACCACCCCAAGTTCCACGTAGAGGCCGTCAGGCCAACGCAAATGATAACAATCCTATTCCAGACCCTCCTCCGCCACCGCCAAGAGCAGTCCCAAGAGTTCTACCAAATCAAGGGTATGCGAGTGCCATTGTTCCTCCCCGAATCCGGGCGGGGAACTTTCAAATCACAAATGTTATGTTGACCTTGCTCGAACAAAGAGGGTATATTACGGGCGCCTCCGATCAAAATGCATACAAGCACTTGAAGGGGTTCGTAGATACATGCTGGGGCAGCAAACAAACAAACGTGTCAGAGGTGCGTTAGTAGAGCAATGGGCGATGAAATTGGCACTCCGGGGAAAAAGCAAGCTTGGATTTGTGGATGGATCGTGTGTAAAAGGTATGTATAAAGGTGCGTTAGCAGAGCAATGGGAAAAATATAATGCAATTGTCCTATCGTGGATTGGTAGCACTGTTTCAAATTAGTTAATGCCTAGTATTATCTATGCATCGAATGCAAAGAAGGTATGGGCTGACTTCCAGGAAAGGTTTGATAGGTCAAATTTAATAAGGATATATCATCTTTGGACTGTTATTGCGACCTTGAGACAAGGAATAGACTCGGTCACTAGCTATTATTCGAAGATGAAGGACCTATGGGATGAACTGGATGTCACAGCACCTTTGTAACGACCCGACCGGTCGTTTTGAGCTTTTTGCACTTTGCCCGTCAGTTATCGGGCACGACTTGCCCCGTATGATGTATTAAGACTTATGTAAATTGTTGGTTTTGGTTTTCAGGGTGATCGGAATGAATTTGGAAGAACAGTTCCCAGTTTGAAGCTTGAAATTTGAAAGATTTGATTTATTTGTATATGATCTCGGATCAGAATTTTTATGATTTGGTTAGCTCCGTTAGGTGATTTGGGACTTAGGAGCGTGATCGGAATGCATTTTGGAGGTCCGTGGAAGGTTTAGGCTTGAATTGGCGAAATTGAGATTTCGGTGTTTTCCGGTTGATAGGTGAGATTTTGATATAGAGGTCGGAATGAAATCCTAGAAGTTGCAGTAGTTCCGTTGTGTTATTTGGGATGTGTGTGCAAAATTTCAGGTCATTCGGACGTGGTTTGGTTGGGTTTTTTATCAAAAGCGTAATTCGGAAGATTTTAGAAAGTTTGGCTTGAATCCGAGGTGTTTTGGGTGATTTGATGTTATTGGAGGTGTTCTGACGATTGGAACAAGTTTGAATAATGTTATGGGATATGTTGGCATGTTTGGTTGAGGTCCCGAGGGCCTCGGCTGAGTTTCGGGTGGTCAACCGGACCATTTCATGCTGTGAAATATTGCAGAATCTCAGCTGTTGGTGTTGCAGGTTTTTGACCTTCGCGTTCGCGAAGCATGTCCCGCAATCGCGAAGGTGTGAAGTCGATGGTCTTCGCGTTCGCGCTTTCTCTATCGCGTTCGCGGTGTTTTGATGTTTTGGTCATCGCGTTCGCGAGGTGCAGGTCGCGTTCGCATAGAGGAAGAAGGATAGCCGAGTCCCCAGTGCATTTTTTTCTACGCGTTCGCGTAGTAGGTGTCGCGATCGCGAAGCATTGAGGCAGTTGGGCATCGTGTTTGATAGATGGGTCTCGCGTTCGCATAGAAGAAAATCCGGTATGTGAAGCAGTGTGCTTCGCGAACGCGAGGGAAGTGCCGCATTCGCGATTAAGGAAAGTCTGGATAGACAGTTTATGTTTTAAAATCGAGGGTTTGAGTTCAATATCATAAAAACCACTGGAGAGCTCGGGAGAAGGTGAAATTTGAGGAGATTTTCAGTGGAGCTATTGGGGTAAGTAATCTTCACCCATATTTGGTTTAATTCCATGATTTAGTCGTGAATTTCATCATTTAATTTGAGAAATTAGAGTGGAATTGGGGAAGAATGGAAAAAAAAGTTGAGAATTCTTTTGAGGACTTGAATGGACATTTGATGTCCGATTTTGATGTTCTTGGTATGTATGGACTCATGTGAGGATGAGGTTTCTATTTATGTGACTTTTGTCGAATTCCGAGACGTGGGCCCGGGGGCCGAGTTTGAGCAATTTCAGGATTTTAATGTAAATTGGTTTTTTTCGAGTGGGCTTTTCTCCCTTAGCATATTTTAATGACTATGTACTGATTGTGACTAGATTTGGAGCATCCAGAGGTCGATTCGTGTGAGCAAAGGCATCGCGGGCTAGAGTTTGGACCGGATCGAGGTGAGTAATGATTGTAAATGATGTTCTGAGGGTTTGAAATCCCGGATTGCACATCGTAGTGCTATATTGAGGTGAGGCACACGCTTGATGACGAGCGTGGGGTCGTGCACTATTGGGGACTGTGACTTGGTCCGTCTCGGTTGATGATTTTACCGCGTATTTGACTGAAATCTATTTGTTATCATCATTATTTGGGCTGAATGCCATATTTGGGCTGAATGCCAACTATTTGAACCCTTCGGGGATTTCTGTTGACGTTTCCTCACTGTTTTGACTTTATACTTGAACTCAGTCATGTTATTTTCCACTGTTTTCAAAACTCAGCCACGTTTACTCTGTTTAAATACTCAAATGATATTTAAATGATGTTTTGGGCTGAGAAATACTGTTTTACTGTTGCCCGAGAGGCTTATGTGATTTTTGGCTAAGTAAGGCCAAGGGCCTGTGTTATGAGGATATATTTTGGGTCGGGTTGCACGCCGCAGCGGTGATACACTGATTCTGATTATGAGGCCGAGGGCCTGAGATTTGTACGCCACGAGGTGGCTTGATATTGATATGAGGTCGAGGACCTGTTTATGATGCCACGAGATGGCTTGATATTGCGCTTGGGCCGAAAGGGGCCCCTCCAGGAGTCTGCACACCCCCAGTGAGCGTGGGTACCCATTGTGATGTGAGTTATAGCCCGAGGGGCTGGTATTGTTCTTTGTGATTGCCCAAGGGGCTGGTACTGTTCTGAGATATTGCCCGAGGGGTGGGATTGTTGACATTGTGCCCGAGGGGCGAACCTTATGTGTTTATCTGTTTAATTACCTGTCATTTACCTGTTTAGTTGTGTAACTGTGCCCGAGGGGCGGATTCTCTATGCTTATTTGTTCTAGTTGTTTTGCATTCAATTGCTTAATTATTGAAAAGCCATTTTTGAAGAAGTTTTAAACTGAGCTAAGATGCTTTAAGCGATTTCACAGCTTCATTATTTTCTTACTGGTTTTGTACCACTTCTATACAACATGTTAATGCACTTTTCGTGATTTCTTATCACTCAGTCTTTATTTATGATTATTACTCACTGAGTCGGAGTACTCACTTACTCCCTGCACCTTGTGTGCAGATTCAGGTATTTTCTGAAACCGGTAGCGGGTATTGGTTGATCGGAGGCAGAGTCATCGGAGTTTAGCAAGGTAGCTGCCGGCGTTCGCAGCACTGCTTTTCTCCCTCTTTATTCTATTAGTATGTACTTAGTACATTTCAGACTTCATCAGTTGTAGTTAGACCTTAATAGATGCTCATGACTAGTGACACCCCGGTTTGGGCTGTGTTTGGGTTGTACTTCCGCGTTGTTATGGTATTATCTGCTGTTTAGTATTATTAAATCATGTTTTAGCCTGTTTTATTGTTGTTTAGCTATTTAACTTTGAATTGGAAATGTGTCGGCTGGCCTTGTCTTCACGAGAGGCGCCATCACAACCGGGTCTGGGTTTAGGGTCGTGACAACCTTTGGCTTCATGTGACTGTGAGGAGTCTAGGCCTTCAGTGGAACTTCTGAAGAACATTCGTTTATTACAGTTTCTCATGGGATTGAATGAGAGCTATGGTAACATTCGAAGTAATGTCTTGGCAAAAAGGCCTGTAATTACAGTGAATGAAGCCTATGCAATAGTTACACAAGAAGAAAGTTAAATGACTCTTAGAGTCACAGATACATTGAAAGATCCCCTTACAATGCTGGCTGGTAAGGGTTATGAATTTAAGCCTAAAAGGATAGGGTTAATCTGTGATCACTGTGGTTACAAGGGCAATCTAAAGGAAAACTACTACAAGATAGTGGGATATCCACCAGATTTCAAAAGCAAAAGGAAAGGGCAAAACTCAGGAGGCAAAACTTATGTGAACAGTGCAACTAGTGAAGAGAAGCAAGTGCCAATGCCCCCCACACAAGGAAACTTCTTCACTGAGGAGCAATACAAACAGCTGGTAAATTTGTTGCAGAAGACTACCACAGATGAGTGTTCCACTAATGCTGCAGGTATCTTACTTTAATGTCAAATGCAGGTGTAGTGATCAAGTTTGGATAATGGATTCAGG
>NW_017673542.1:114357-118678 GCF_001879085.1 Nicotiana attenuata
TCGATTATGGGATTTCATACATCAGTATTAGGAAAGTAATGTCTACAGATTCGCAGTAAGTCTTTTCAGGGTAGGTATTTTGAACGTGGTGCTTTTGGGAACATTTAAAAGAGTATTCAGCGGGTTGTGAGCCTTAGACTGTGTGGTATTATGCTTGGGTCTCTTGTGGTGAGTCTGGGTTGAGGAATTGTGACGCTATAGCAAGAAGCAGTATCAGGTTAAAGGTAAATCAGAAGGAAGCTCGGATAGATGGGATAGTTTGGTAGTATGCCGAACTAGTATGGCAAGGATATGATTAGTTCTTTGGATGTTTGCGTGGTAATGAGCTTCTATAGGTGTTTTACGGCAATGCTCTTAGGTTTTGGGTGGCCTGCGTAGCTTGGTTGAGTTAGTAGGATTCAATCATGTCAGCTTTGGTTTTGTCAAAAAGGGAGACGGAGAGTTCTTGATGATTTCTACTGCGGTTAGAGATGCGTATTTTCTGCGAGTGTAAGAAGCAAGGAATGTGTAGTGATTTTCTTTTTAATGAGATCAATGGAAAGTTCTTGGTTGGTTGAGTACATAGTTGCTTGTGGCTCGGAAGGGATATGAAATTCTCATGTTATTTTAGGATGGTTTGGTATATGCGGTATGTGTGAAGGATTGAGATCTGCGTGGGTAAGGTTACGGTTCAGTTCTGAACGGAAGGTCATAAAATTCTTAGGCAGCACGGGCAGTTCCAGATAATTAGAGAAATAGGCTTCAGATGATTTGGGGAATGATCTTCAGATGATTAAGGAAATGGTATTGCTAATTGGGGTGATTTGATGAGGGTATAAGTTTCAGAAAAAGGCAATGTGATTAAGTTGATGGTACTTCATTAGTATTCCGACACTTTCTTGTTGGATCGACTGCTGATATTCGGATTTGCTAGGTGGCACAGAAGGATCATAAGAGTATCTCTCGTGGGAATGATTGGGTATTAGAGGTGATTTGTATACTCGGACGGTGGAATTAGAATCGGATATGGTGATTCGTGTGCTATATGGAGTTGGAGACTAGGAGTTCTCATATTCAGGCTATGTTGTGGTTGTGGGTCGTGTGTATCGGCACTGTTTAGTGGCTATCGGGGTTTGGAGACCCGAGGGGATCTTTTGCTGCTTGGTATGCTACATTTTGGATGTGATATTGGGTATGGACTAGTTGTCTCAGTGTTGTGTCATTCTGAGCTATTGCGCTAAGGCAACGATGTTGGCGACGCTGGGAATGCCACGGATTGAGTGGCGAGGTTCGACGGATTATGTTCTTAGTAGGGTGGTTTTATATACCAAAGACCCAGCGGATGGCTGGGAAGGATTTTTTTCCTTATTTGGGCTTTCGTGATGGATGTCAGTGTAGAGACTCTTACCATTGATTCAGTTCCGATGGTGAGGGACTTTTCCGATGTGTTCTTGTGGCCGGGCATGTCATCGGGCAAGGCTGTTTATTTCGGTATTGATTTGATGCCGAGCACCATATCATATGGCACAGGCAGAGTTAAATGAGTTGAGGGAGCGGCTTCAGGGTTTCCTTGATGAGGGGTCCGTTGGCAGGCCAATGTGGATGTGTGTTCTAACTTGAGTTGACTGGGTTGGCTCCGAGTTGTATTGCTGAGGGATGTGTGATTCGATTGTTATTGAGCTTATTGTGTTCTGAGGAGATATATGAGTTACTTTTCCGTGTTGTGGGGCATTTGGATTTGTTGGTTATAGGCACATGCAGTGTGGTATTATTGGGGTCTCTCAGTGGAGCTCGAGCAGGAGGAATATTGGATATTGCTTGGCGGATGGCGTATCGGTTATATCCTTTTGGGTTGAGTAGTGTTATGTATTTGCTTCACTGTGGTTATGATGATTTGCTTTGGTTCTAGACATCAATTGCGCGTGGTCGTCAATTTCGAGCAGAGTGACTTGAGGTGTTCCATGTGGACCAGTGTTTGGATAGGGTCGCGCATTGTAGCAAAGTTATGTGGAAGTATGACCTTGCGGGTTAGATTCGTGCATTCTGTTTCTATGATGTGAGACGGGTTCT
The DNA here is from genome assembly GCF_001879085.1 of Nicotiana attenuata. NCBI lineage: Eukaryota > Viridiplantae > Streptophyta > Magnoliopsida > Solanales > Solanaceae > Nicotiana > Nicotiana attenuata. The sequence continues at coordinate 116,407 of NW_017673542.1, forward strand.
CGACCTTGTGTTGTAGTAGTATTGGTGAGCTTGCGGTACAGCTCTTTCATTTGAGTCACTTTCATGATTTGAGTATGTTTGGATTGCTTCTTATTGGTGCGCGGGTTGCGCAAGTCGCGGCTTTAGTCTGCATTGAGGTGTCATGTCACCAGAGTGGTTGTGTTGGATTGGATGATATCGTTGGGATCATTAATGAATACGAACGAATTCGATTTCAGCATGTTGGGAGGAATAAATATCGAGGTTCGGCTCAGAAATTTGCTATGGTCCTTGCCAAAGGAGAAGTGGCTTCATGAATGGTTGATCTGAGAAATGGTTATGGTTTATTGCGTGTTTCATTTATCATTGGCAGTGCATGAAAGTGTTGGAATGAGACCTTAGTTGATAAGAGGGTTTCTATCGGTATTCGGTTGTTGTGTGCAGCTGCTGTGATTAGAAGTTATCGCTGCAAACGCTTGAGTTATGTAGTATTTCATGTAGTTGCACCTGAGGTTGCAGGTATTGGTTATTATAGCTTGTTCGGGCTTATTCACAGTATAAATGTGAGATTCTGATCGCGTTGAAGGTTTTAGAAGTGGAAATGTGGTTCTATGGTTTATGGGCTAGATTGGATTGTGAAATTTCAGTTTATATGTGTTATCGGACCTATGTGAGATAGGGTGACGTGGGATCACCCCCGGGTATATGCATGGTAAGGCTATTCAGTGAGTGTTGGCTTTAGGAACAACTCTGGGCACGTTCGAGGACGAACGTATGTTTAAGTGGGGGAGGATGTAACGACCTGAACGGTCGTTTTGAGCTTTTACACTTTGTTCGTCAGTTCCCGGGCATGAATTGCCCCGTGTGATGTATTACGACTCATGTAAATCGTTGGTTTTGGTTTTCAGGGTAATCGGAATGAATTTGGAAGAACAGTTCCCAGTTTCAAGCTTGAAATTCGAAAGGTTTGACCAATATTTGACTTGCTTGTATATGATCTCGGATCGAAATTTTTATGATTTGGTTAGCTCCGTTAGGTGATTTCTAGACTTAGGAGCGTGATTGGAATGCATTTTGGAAGTCCGTGGAAGTATAAGGCTTGAATTGGCGAAATTGAGATTTTGGCGATTTCCGGTTGGTAGGCGAGATTTTGATATAAGGGTCGGAATGGAATTCCGAGAGTGGAAGTAGCTTCGTTGTGTCATTTGGGATGTGTGTGCAAAATTTTAGATTATTCGGACGTGGTTTGGTTGGGTTTTGATCAAAAGCGAAATTCGGAAGATTTTAGAAAGTTTCGCTTGAATCCGATGTGTTTTGGGTGATTTGATGTTGTTTGAGGTGTTTTGATGATTGGAACAAGTTTGAATAACGTATTAGAATATGTTTGTGCTTTTGGTTGAGGTCCCGGGGGCCTCGGGGTGATTTCGGATAGTTAACGGAGAAGTTTGGATTTTGTTGCAGCTGCTGAATTTGCTGCTTCTGGTATTTTCGCACCTGCGGATTGGGGACCGCAGGTGCGACGCCTCATGTGCGGTTGATTTGTCACAGAAGCGAAAAAAAGGCTTGAGGGGCAGGAACCGCAAAAGCGGCTATGTGGACCGCATCTGCGGAGTCGCAGATGCGGAAGGATGACTGCAGATGCGGAATTTTGGCTGGTAAGTGATTTCCGCAGAAGCGGAGGTAAGACCGCATATGCGGTACCGCAGAAGTGGGTATTGTGCCGCAGATGCGGAAGTGCTGGGCAGAATGTATAAAAATGCCCCTTCGCGATTTTCAGTCTTTTGTTCACCATTTTTGTGCGATTTTAGAGCTCCAAGCTGTGATTTCAAGAGAGGATCAAGTGTATCCACAGAGGTAAGCTACTTGGGCTTTATACCTTGTGTTTATGGTGATTATATCATTGTTTAATCATGAAAATTTGTGGGAAATTAGAGGAAGAGTTGGGAACTTAGGGCTTGAAATTGGAGAGTGAATTTTTAGGATTTGAGTGACCATATGAGGTCGGATTTTGGTAATTTCGGGATTTGTGCTAATTGTTGATTATTTTTGCTTGGGCTTCGTTCCCTTAGCCTATTTTGACGTCCTCGTTCTGATTGTGGATAGATTCGACGCGAGTGGAGGCCGATTCGAGGGGAAAAGGCGTCGTGAGCTAGAGATTTGACCGGTTCGAGGTGAGTAATGATTGTAAATGATGTTCTGAGGGTTTGAAACCCCGGATTACACATCGTAGTGCTATATTGAGGTGCGGCACACGCTTGATGATGAGCGTGGGGTCGTGCACTATTGGGGATTG
>NW_017673542.1:123868-127075 GCF_001879085.1 Nicotiana attenuata
AAAAGGTCGTGAAGAAGGGAAAAGATAGAGGTGCAGTGAAAGAGGAGGAAGGGAAAAGGGATAATATGGATTTGCCCACAACACCAGGGTCAAGGCATACACAAAATAGTTAGTGAAAATAACCGGGTAAATAGTTTGTGCCTCATGGGTAGGAGTAGTAAATAGTTTGGGCATATGCATTAAAGGGTAAATAGTTTAGAGTTAATGGGTATAAAGTGAGATTTTCTCTTTTAATTACTGAAGTATTGATAGGAATTTGTTCAACCGTCCATTTCAGTAATTAGGTCTCCTAATAATGGGTTTGATATTTGATAAATCGGATTTGCAAGATATTAAATAATTCGTGAATATTCGTAGCAATGCTTTACGATTACGATTGCGTACACGTTCGCGTGACATAATTACGATTCTAAAAACAAAACCGGAGTATGCGTTCGCGCAACTTCGGCCAAACTTTTCTTAATAATAATAAAGCATTATTAATTGTGTACACGTTCGCATGACATGATTTTTGACGCGCCAAACAAATGGGTACACGTACGCGTGACCCGTTTCAAGATAATTTCTTAATTAAAAAGGAAAAATGCACATAGGTTCTAAAATGAGCAATTAAACAATTTGATTAAGCCAAGTATGATCAAAGCGACCGTGCTAAAATTACGAAACTCGGGAATGCCTAACACCTTCTCCCGTGTTAATAGAATTCCTTATCCGGATTTCTGTGTTCGCGGATAATTAAATAAGAGTTAATTTCCTCTTCGGAATTCTAAACCGGTAACTTGGGACACCATAAACTATCCCAAGTGGCGACTCTGATTTTAATAAAATAATCCCGTTTCGATTGTCACTTAAATTGAGAAAAACTCCCTTATATCCTTTCGGGGGTAGTGAAAAGGAGGTTGACAGCTCTGGCGACTCTGCTGGGGACAAGAACCCAGAATCTCTGGTTCAGGGTTCAAGAATTCGAGCTTGTTTTTGTGATTTTTACTTGGCTTTATTTATTGTTGATATTACTGTATTTTGTGAACCTAATGTGCCATTTCGATATTGTTTGAATTTATTTAAAATGCCTTTTTACGCCACCCTTCTGAGTCTTCTAAAATATGTTGCACACGTACGCGTGATCCACTTTCTGTTAGAAGTCATACCAATTAGAACGGGGCATGGGTCAGCAACAAGGCCGGGCAGACGTTCGTGCTCCCGGTACGTTGCCCCCACCTCGGCTCGAGCTGTCCGCTCGGGTAAGCCCAGTCTAGAACACAACCCCAGGTTCAAACCTAGAAAAACATAACCTCATGTCGGATCCCTAGTAGGAACGTTTGTTTGCATCACGTGCATTTGACTTAGGGGGCTCAACACAGGGGTTGGGTCCGTCTAGGACAGGTGTACCCAAAAATAAAAGACCATCCTGATGCATCCTATGTGCTGCATATTGCATTTCTTCAAGGGTAAAAAGGTCATTTGGTGGACCAATGCTGGTTGAGGGTAAATGAGAAAGAAAAGAGGGTGAAGTGTGAAAATAAAACAAGTAGGGCCCAGTTATGTTTTTCTTTCACATTTTTTTAAAGAAAAAGACAAAAAACAAAAAAGACAAAAATTGAAAAATCCAAAAAGATTTTGCACTTTTCCATTATTTTTCAAAAAAAAAAGACAAAAAATATGTTTTTTATAAATTAGTTTTTTTTTAATTCTCGACCGTATCCGATCTGCCTGAACTACGCATACCTGATTCTCGTCTTTCGGAGCGGGATACGTAGGCAACCCACATAGGGTCCGGTCTTCCTAGTAAGTTTTAGGTTCTTGGCTTCGTGGGGTCTTAGCCAAATCTTGCATTTTTAGCCACTTTTTAGCCACATAGGTTAATTTTAGAAAAAATAGTCGTAATCATGTGTTGCATGTGTCCAACAGGAAGGGTTATATCTCACATAGCATTTTAGGTCTTTAACTTTATTTAGTCTTAATTTTCTCATACAGGTATGGGACTACTTACCGGAGTTTGAGCATGACAGACACCCCGGGACCATCCAGGCATGATCGCTCTTTTTTTTTTTTAATCAATCCACTAGGCAGAGCCTAGGGCTAGTTTTTATATTTATAAAGCAAAAAATAAAACAAATGTCATGAAAGTCTAACAACAGGAAGAAATAAAATATGAAAACTACAAATGTTCTATTATCAAAGTTGAACAAAAAGCCCAACAATGATATCACATGAAGCCTATTGTAGTCTATGCTTGTTCGAACTAGCCCTTTGAGCCCAATATCCATCTGTTCCAGCTGCCATTTGCTTGTTTTGAACCTGTAGTAGTTGCAGCAGATAGCCATTGCCAAGTACTTGCCTTCATAACCTCCTTCTTTCCTTTTGTGTCCACTTTGCACTTGTTCTTTGATAGTTCTTGCCCAGGTCTCTTTTAACCACATCACTAGTATCTTTCTCTGTATGTTAACTGAACTGTTACACTGTGTTACCTGTATAAAATACTGACAAAATTCTGCATAATGAGATGAAACAGTGCATTGTCCAAAGATCCCAAATATTGTGCTTGTCCTCGTTTTTGAGAGCCTTCCATTGAATTTTCTTTGTGTCTCCTTCTCGAAATTGCTCCTGAATGATCCCATGTCCTTGCCATATAAGGGTGTTAGCCCAAATTCTTCCAATCTTTCCCGTAGAAAGCTGCACAGAAGGACTTGCTGAATTTGCAGCCAACCCAGCGATGCTGTTTTTGGCTCCTTTTGCGTATGTTGTCCTTCTGCTTTGTGCTGATTTCCTTACCTCCAATGACTGCCCTTGCTGAGATTTATATTGCTGTTCTAAGGATTTGTACCATATGTGCTTCAACATTCTCAAAATCCATTGCCAAACATAGCATCTGATGCTACATTTCCTCCGTGAATGCTTTATCATGCTTATGCATGTCACCTTTCCTTCCTCAAGGGAATGAGCACATGGTGCTAATACTACCCATAGAGGTCGTAATGAGTGACAAGGCATGATTACAGTAATGTTCCCTGCAAAACAACACACAATGTTAGTAAAATAATGCATTCTCATGTTCTCATTCATAAGGATTTGAACATGAAGAATGCCTGATCTTTGAGGGTGCCAGCAGCTGCTTTCTTTGCTGCCTTCAAGTGCCTGGTTCCTGTATCCCATATTCCAAATTGTCCTGTCCTATTTCTGGACAATTGTCCTATCATTCTTGCCAAC
>NW_017673542.1:127137-130244 GCF_001879085.1 Nicotiana attenuata
TATCCTTTTGTTGTATTCCAGATATCACTCCACTCTAGCTTATTGATATTTCCTCATGTACTTGCCCAATTCTCATTCTGGGCATTTTTCTCCAATTAGTTGCCAACCTTGTCCATCTTCTTATGAAACTGAGGGATACCCTCTCTGTGATTGCTGTAGTGATTTGAACCTCATTGATTCTGTTAGACACCTCTGATTTTAAATTCCAAAGGTGTCTGCAACTCACAGAGTATTTGATCTTCAACTTGCTCCTTGTTGCCTCTATGTTTACTACTTTTAACTTCCTTCCAATGGAATGAGTGCAAAGCACTAATACCACCAATTGGATTTCCATTAGATAGTAGTGCATAGAAGCATCACCTGCAAAAAAGAAAACCAAGTTAGTGTAAAAAATCCCCATACTCTCCTCCTTAAGGATTTGAGTATGGTGATCATTTATATTGTTTCCTGGCAGCACCTCTTCCTTTGATACACCTTCCCGTCCCTTGTCTAATTCCTTGCGATAGAAACTCTTATGTATGGGCATTGCAACTTGTCACAATTCACCAACTTCGTCCCCTGTACATCCAGATCTTCAAATCCATGACACTCCATAGGACCAACATCCAGTGCAAAGTTTGCAATGTGATCAGCAAGCTTGTTGCCTTCTCTGAGAGTATGGGACACCTTTACATTGGCTCTGCTCATCATTTCTCTAATCTCATCAACTTCTGCAGCTATAATCCATGGGGGCTTCCACTCTCCTGTGATGGCATTCTTTAAGAGCATAGAGTCAGTATGCAAATCAATTAGAATATAGTCATGCTGCACACAAAATGTCAGAGCTTCATATATGGCCTTTGCTTCTGCAACTGTGTTTGATCCTTCTGGTATCTCTTTTTCACATGCATATACTACATCTCCCTCCTCATTTCTCAATACAAAACCAATTGAGCTTCTGCCTGGGTTGCCCCTAGATGCTCCATCAGTATTGACTTTTATCCACCCATGATTTGGTAATTCCCACAGCACCTTTGTGTATTTAAGCTTTGGAGTATACTGCTCCATCATCTTGATCATATCTGGCCATCTATGAGGAACCTGCTGGATGTTTGGTTCCCTTACCTTTATGAGGGACTGGAGTGTGGTTGAAATCTGATATACCACTCTGTTAATGGTTACTGCATCTCCATATTTATAACTGTTTCTTCTTTTCCACAATTCCCAGATAATCACTGAAGGTAAAGCTTGCATGATAGGCTTTAATCTAGGAACTACATCTGCAGTCCAACACTTAACAATGGCCTGATGTAAAGTGATTCCATTTACTGGGATACCTGCATGCCCAAGATAGTATTTCCACACTTTATCTGCTGCATATGAAGTGAAAAACAAGTGCTTTGTGGTCTCTTCCCTTGGTTCTGCACAACACCAACATTTGGATGCCATAAGATAGCCCAATCTCCTGAAAAAATCATCAAGAGGCAGCTTGTTTTTCCAAACTTTCCACATAAAAAAAGCAATTTTAAAGGGCAGCCCCTTCACCCAAATCATCCTATATGTTGTCATTGGTTCAGCTTTCCTTCTCAAATAATCCCATGCAGTTCTAACACTAAAGAAACCCCTAGGTTCCAGCATCCAACAAGGTACATCAAGAACCCCTTGTGCTAAAGGTGGCTTGATATTCACTAGTATATGTTCTGCATACTCTTCAGGAAGAATTTCAAACAACCTTTCTGCATTCCATCCTTCTCCTTCTATCACATCATACACATTATGCACAGATTCATCTACCCCAAAATTTTGTGGAATAAGAAAATACAATGCCCCCAAACCTGTCCAATTATCGTACCAAAACAATGAGGAGCCTATTTTTGGATGCCACATAATCTGATGCTCAATCAAGTCTCTACACTCCAACATCTTCCTCCATACATGAGATCCTTTCCTCCATGGAACTATCATAGAATTCAGCTTTTTGCAGTACTTTTGACTCATAAAAGAGCTCCAAAGACTAGGCTTGGTTCTATATTTCCACCACAGTTTGTCGAAGAGAGCTTTTGCTACATCATGAAGAGACCTGAACCCAATCCCTCCTTCTTCTTGTGGCATACATAGAGTAGTCCATGATGCCCAATGTCTGTTAGTACCTGTAACTGAGCTGCTCCAAAAAAATTGAGCAAATATCTTATGCAGTCGATTGATCAAATAAGCTGGAGGGTTAACAACTGATAACAGGTGGATTGGCATACTTCGCAGAACATGAGCAATGAGTACTGCCCTGCCACCTATAGACAACAGCTTACTTTTCCACGATTGTAATCTGTCCAATACCTTGGTGATCATAGGCTGGTAATACTCCATCTTCCTCCTTGAGTAAAATATAGGACACCCCAGGTATATAATTGGAAATTCTTGACTCTTTATTCCTGTGACTCTCTCCACTTTATCTGCCACTTCTGCATTTGTTAAATGATGAAGATACACAGCTGACTTTGCCTTATTTACCAACTGCCCAGATGCTGATTCATATGCTGCAAAGTACCTCCATGATGAGTCTAAGGGATGTGGCATCAGATGATGAGAAAATAATCGGGTCATCTGCATAGGCAAGATGGTTGATCTTTGGGCTCCATTTAGGTAGGCCATAGCCACAAAAGTATAAATTCAAATGCAAAGCATTAAGGCCCCTTGACAATGCTTCAGCAGCTAAAATAAACAAGGTAGGAGACAATGGATTCCCTTGCTTCACCCCCCTCGAAGATTTGAAAAAACCATGAGCTTGGCCATTTATTAAGACTGAGTACCAGTTATTAGACACTATACCAAACACCATGCCTATGAATCTCTCTGAGAATCCCATTTTTCTTAACACCTTTGTCAGAAATAGCTAGGATAGTCTGTCATAAGCCTTGGTCATGTCTAGCTTCATAATAACATTAGGCCCTGCCTTGGTCCTAAGTCTCATATCTATGACAATCTCTTGAGTTAGAAGAATATTTTCCACAATTCTCCTTCCCTTAACAAAACCAGACTGTTCTTCAGATATTAGAGTAGGTAACAGTCCCACCAGCCTCTCATGTAACACCCTCGAGATCACTTTATTGGAAAAATTACTAAGGCTGATA
>NW_017673543.1:0-5037 GCF_001879085.1 Nicotiana attenuata
AGCTAGCAGTACTTACATTGTTTCCCCTCTTATGGAACGATTGATGTTGATGTTGCTTCTCTTATTCTTATGTTGTCAATGTTATTGGTACTTCCTGATTCTTATAAGGTTCATGGTGAAGAGTTAGTCCTAATAACGTGTACAGAGGATACCGACCTTACGTCACTCTGAAAGGTTTAGAACGTGAGTCCATGAGTCGAGCATGCATTATATATATGTATCTATTTTACTCTACTGAGCCGCGATATAGTCAGCCGAGTACGACACCTATTGTGCAACCACTGATCAGTTGGGTTTTACCGAGCTCCACGTGGCCGGGTACGTTTTTACCGAGCCTATTACGGCCGGGTACGATATGATGATGATGATGCCCACAGAGGCGTATGTTTTAAAAGTTTATGTATATATACATATGTATTACGCATTTCATGTCAGTAGCCTTAGAGGTACCCAGATGTTACAGGTTGTTTATTCTCTATCCCTGCTTACATTACTGTTCGTACTTATGGTTCCCTGCCTTACATACTCAGTACTTTATTCGTACTGACGTCCTTTTATTTGTGGACGCTGCATGTCGTGCTGCAGGTCCTGATAGACAGGCAGGCGCAGCTCCCCCACCATAGTAGGCTGTCCAGTTCAGCGGTGATTGGCGAGATCCCTTCTTCGGACTTGCCTTGGTCTTGGTATGCATTTTTGTTATAGATATTATGGGTATGTCGGGGCCCTGTTCCGGCTATGTTGCAACACTTATGTTCCTTTAGAGGCTCATAGACAGGTGTCGACTCATGTATAGTTTGGTAGGCCTTGTCGGCTGGTTTTTGTTGTATAGTCTCTCATGGTAGTGTGGTAGCTCGTACCTTATATATAGTTTCTTGATTGTCTAGTCATCCCATGTTATGTATGTTCATGCCATCATATTTTATTGTTGGTTGTCCATGACCCATGTCTACCATTTATATTGATTTCGTCAGCCCTAAAAGATAATAAAGAAGGTTAGATAAAATGTATGTTGGTACTCGATAAGTATGGCCGGGTGCTAGTCATGGCCCTCCGTTTGGGTCGTGACAACTATATATGGATGAAGAACAGTAAATCATTTTTATGAAATTTACTTTACTATTTTGGGACAAGATTACTCTTATTAGTTATTATTATTGTTTAGGTAGAATACAAAATGAAACCATGTCTTATTCCATTAGCTGGCTATATTTTTAACTGTATGCATCACATAAGTATGTGGTGCATATATAATAACTAGCTTAGATCTAGATCAATATGATTAGCAAACAAGGTCCTATATAGTTCAGGTAAATCTAGTTTCACATCATCTTTCGAACTCAGATTAATTATCGTCTGTTTGGTCAAGCTTCTGGGAAGTACTTAAAAGTTCATTTTTTTAACTAAAAAAATGTGCATTTTAAAAATTTGAGGTATTTGGCAAGCTTTTCGAAAAGGATAAGTACCTGTAGTAACAACAACTATTTTTTAGAAGTTTAAAACAAATTGTTTTTCCTCAAAAGTACTTTAAGAATTTTGGTCAAGCACAAATTATTGTACAAATATTGACAAAAGTGTTTTTCAAACACAAACTTATTCTCTAAAAGTACTTTTCAAAAGCATTTACAGAAAATACTTTTTAAAATAAGCAGATTTTAGAAGTTTGGCCAAACAGGACCACTAAACTGGATCTATAATTAGTTCAGAAGACATATTAAGCTCATTTGAGAACTAAGATATAAGATTTAGTAGCATCTCTTCCTGTATCTTCAGACCTAATGAGTTGCAAACACTATTTCTCTAAATGCTTTGGCTGATGCCGGTCATTGATTTTGATTAAAATGCTTAGTCCTAGTGGATGATAATTTGAGAGATAAGGAGCCCAAGTTATGAGTATTAATTACTCTATAAATTTCCTTTTCCATGTTTAAGATTGAAGTTTACTTTCTGTGCTCTTTGTTTATGTCCAAATTTAGTTCTAAGAAAAATAAGCGGTCACAACAAATATATTCTGGTAATACAGTCTAGAATCGAATCTCACAGAGAGCTTAAATATGTTCTAGCCAACATAATCACCAAATAATCTAAATTGAATTGTTAAAATATTTTTATTAATTTTTTTACTTACTAATTTGACTAAATTAACGCAATTATGGCAATAAAAGTAATAACGATTATTAGGTTTTTCTCCAGGTTTCCCAACTTCTCTCGCTATGGAGCTGCTATTGGCTAGATTTTGAGGTTAGGGAAATAAATTGGATGGCAATGCATCATTTACATATATAACAAATTAGCAGTATTTTGAATATAGAAAAAAATGAAGAAAGTTATATGAGTGATGACAAAAGCTTTCACGTACGTGTACAAATATAGCTCTACCGTTGGAAGAAATTTTGAACATTGAGTATATTTTTATTGAAGATGCAAATCAATGATGCTATTGCCAAAAAATTACGAGCAAGATTGCTCATGTATTTTTATCAATTGGTTTTTCGATACGTACGTTGTATGTGTATATAGAATTCTATAAAATAATGTCAATAGCATTAACACAAAGCTTTATGTAAATAATTAAAAATGAAAAAATAAAGTACAAGCTTCTAGCCTTCTACAAATGATTAATATATGTATACATTCAAATTTGTTATGTGATAATTTTAGTACTTGTGTCAAAAGTCCAATATTGTCGATAACAAATAACTTTATATGTTACCTAATCAATATCCAGTTTGTAGATGAAGAGCAGCTTCATGTCTTGCTATTTTTGGCAATATCTATTATTTGGTATTCTAAATGATTACTTACTGCGATAGTAATTCTTTACTATTTTCCTTTTTGGGCTTTACAAAAGTATACCTGGAGAACATATTGTTGCCTTTTTTCACGTGTAAGATTCAAGGTTAGTTAGTAATTCTATTTTCAAAATAAGTAAGCATTTGTAATGATTCGACCGGTCGTTTAGAGTATTTTCACTTTACTCGGTGGTTTACGGGTATGAGTGGCTCCGTATGATGTATTATGACTTATGTGAATCGTCGGTTTTGAGTTTCAGGTTATTCAGAATTGAAATTTGGAAGAATGAATTTCATTGTTGAAGCTTTAAGTTGGAAGAGTTGACCAAGTTTGACTTTTTGTTAAATTGACCCCGGAACGGAGTTTTGATGGTTCCGTTAGGTCCGGATGGTGATTTTGGACTAGGGCGTATGCCCGGATTTGCATTTGGATGTTTCTAGAAGGTTTCGGCACAAATTGACGAAAATTGAAAATTTGAAGGTTAAGAAAGTTTACAAGTTTGACCGAGAGTTGACTTTGTGGATATCAGATTCGGATTGTGGTTCCGGAAATTGGAATAGCTTCGTTATGTCAATTGGGATTTGTGCGCAAAAATTTGGGTTCATTCTAGGTTGATTTGCTATGTTTCGGCACGAGTTATAGAAGTTGAAAAGTTCACAGTTCATTAAGTTCGATTTGAGATGTGATTCATCGCTTTAATGTTGTTATGCGTGATTGAGGCCTCGAGTAGGTTCGTATTATGTTATCGGACTTGTTGGTATGTTCGGGCGTGGTCCCGAGGGCTCGAGTGAGTTACGGACATGGTTCAGATCAGTTTTATCTCTTGTTGCATTGCTGAAGATTTCTGGTGCTGGTATAGCCGCATCTTCGGAGTCTTGATCGCAAAAGCGACTTCGCAGATGCAGGTTGTTACTCGCAAAAGCGGGAGAAGATTGGGTGCGGAGTCTTCGCAGATGCGGAAGATTTGGGCGCCTCTGCGGCTTCGCAGAAGTGATGGACTTGGACGCAGAAGCGAGATGGAGCGCAGAAGCGCTTTTGGCTTCACACCTGCGATTTGCGTAGAAGCGTAACGGTGTCTGTTGGTTCAAGTGCTAAACTGATTAGTGGATTCCGCAGAAGCGAGGCTTTGGATCGCAAAAGCGACGCCACAGAAGCGGCTATTGTTTCGCAAATGCGAAAATGCCTAGGCAGACTCTATTTAATTCGAGGATTTGGTTCTTTTATCATATTTTGAGATGTGGGACTCGGATTGAGGCGACTTTTGAAGCAATAGTCATCACAAGAATTGGGGTAAGTGTTCTACACTTGGTTATAATTTTGTTTCATGAATCTATCTTCATTTTTGGCAATTGATTAATGAATTTTAAAGACAAATTGGGGGTTTTAGCTTAAAGTTTCATAGAATGAGTTTTTGAGTTTTGAACAACGATTCGGAGTCGGATTTGGGTGAAACGAGCATGGTTGGACTCGTAATTGAATGGGTTGTCGAATTTTATAAGTTTCGTCGGGTTCCGAAGTGCGAGCCCGAGTTTTGACATTTTGGCCGATTTTAGGCTTTTTATTAAGGATTTGACCTTTATCATTTGGAATTGTTCCTTGGGCTTTATTTGATGTATTTGATTTTCTTTTGGCTAGTTTTGCGTCGTTCGGAGGTTGGTACGCGCAGGATGGCATTTTGGAGCATCGTTTGGCTTGCCCGGTATTGGATTTTGCTTGTTCAAGGTAAGTAACACTTCTAAACTTGGTGCTGAGGGTATGAAAACTCGAATAACCTGTTATGTGTTTTGTGTGGAGGTCACGCCCATGCTAGGTGACGGGCGTGTGGGCGTGCACCGTGTGGATTGTGACTCATTATTCCTATGGTACTGCATAATTACCTGATCTTATCTGTAACCATGAAATTTCTACGTACTAGAGCTATTAAGCGATGTGTAGGTTACATGCTTTATTCTTTTGGGACCCACTGAGGTCATATCACTATGGAATCATTTGTTTAAATTGCAATTTCATTCTCAGTCATGTTCATTCATTCCATATCATATCTCAGTCTCTGTTATTAGTTATTGTCACATCTCATATCATTGATTTGGGCTGCTTAGTATCAGCATTATGAGCCCGTGAGACTTGAGAGATTGGTGACTGAGTTGGGGCCTGAGTGCCGAGCTGTGAGTGATATACATGTATATTTGTGGATCGGGTTGCACGCCGCAACGAGCCTTATGGCTATGTGTGTATATATATATATAT